>NC_081313.1:107220690-107523720 GCF_026419965.1 Kogia breviceps | reverse complement strand
CCCTGGATCTCAGGACGTTGGCAGTGGCAGGCTGCACAGGCTCCCGGGAGGGAAGGTGTGGATAGTGACCTGTGCTTGCACACAGGCTTCTTGGTGGCTGCAGTAGCCTTAGCGTCTCCTACCTGCCTCCGGTGTCTGCGCGGATAGCAGCAGCTCACGCCTGTCTCTGGAGCTTGTTTAGGTGGTGCTCTGAATCCCCTCTCCTTGCGCACCCCGAAACAATGGTCTCTTGCCTCTTAGGCAGTTCCAGACTTTTTCCGGGACTCCCTCCCGGCTAGCTGTGGCGCACTAGCCCCCTTAAGGCTGTGTTCACGCCGCCAACCCCAGACCTCTCCCTGGCATCTGACCTCTGAAGCCCGAGCCTCAGCTCCCAGCCCCCACCCTTCCCGGCGGGTGAGCAGACAAGCCTCTCGGGCTGGTGAGTGCCAGTCGGCACTGATCCTCTGTGCGGGAATCTCTCCGCTTTGCCCTCCGCACCCTGTTACTGCGCTCTCTTCTGTGGCTCTGAAGCTTCCCCCCTCCGCCACCCGCAGTCTCCGCCCGTGAAGGGGCTTCTAGTGTGTGGGAACCTTTCCTCCTTCACAGCTCCCTCCCACTGGTGCGGGTCCCGTCCGTATTCTTTTGTCTCTGTTTATTCTTTTTTCTTTTGCCCTACCCAGGTACGTGGGGGAGTTTCTTGCCTTTTGGGAGGTCTGAGTTCTTCTGCCAGCGTTCAGTAGGTGTTCTGTAGGAGCTGTTCCCCGTGTAGATGTATTTCTGATGTATTTGTGGGGAGGAAGGTGATCTCCATGTCTTACTCCTCCGCCATCTTGAAGGTCTCCTCCTGGCCTTTAAAATTACATAATTGTAGAAAGAAGCTTAGTTAACTGCTATTTCATTTATACTGACTGATTAAGTTTTGAATGTAGCCTAGCCATTGTTTTATTATTCAGGTAATTATTTACACAGTGTTTCCCCAACCTTGAAGCTAATTCAAATGTGAGAGATTTTAACACATTTCTTAATTGGGAAAATCTGACAGGTTTAATGGGCATAAGAAGAATTCTTACTTTCTTCTTTCTGTTAGGCACTTGAAAACGGTAGTACAGAATAAGTAAAACTGTGAGTCTTGAATCTCATTTCTTCTGGCCAAAGAAACCTAGTCAGGGAACACTTTATACTAAAAAAACTAGTTTCCTTCTTTAAAAGATGATATTTTTAATTTTAAAATCTTCTTTTGAGATACAGTCTTTTGTATTTAGGTTTGATTTACATAGGACACATATAGAATACACACACACAATTCTCTATATACTCATCTCTATATGCTGTGCATCTTTTCAATAGGTTTAAGGCATTTACAAAATAGAGCACTGTGATATAACCCATATTTGAGGCAGTCAGAAAGATGAGGCAAAGGATGGACGATGAAATGGAGCCATGAATGAGGACAGGACAGGAAAAACACACGAGGAAGTCCTCATACTTCTTAAGAAGAGAGGGCCCCAATTTGGTCCTGAATTTTTCCAGCAGTCTGCACAGAGGGAAATTTGATCAGGTACATGAGTCACTGGGTCCATAAAATGAGAGCAGAACAACTGCTCTGGCACAAAGCTGTGTTCAGTCTCTGAAGTTGCTCACTTTGGTTGAATAGTCTCATCTCAAGTTGGGCAAGAGCCTGGACTAAGTGATTATTTGGAAGGAACCAAAAAAGTTATCTTTCCTCGAAAAAGCACAGTCCATCAGACTCTGTGACTGTGTAAGTAGAAATCCAGAGGGGTTGAGATTTAACAGACCTATCTAATTACAGTTTTAAAAATTATTTCTCATAGATGATAAAATTACCTTTTCAATTATATGAGAGGAGAATTTAAAAACTGGTAATAAACAATAGGTATAGGAAAAAGAGGAATTAAAAAATTAAGACACGCCCAATACTAAAAATTCAGAAATTCAGGCCATACTATATCTGAAATAAGCCGTAAATTATTTAATGTTCCTAACAACTTAAGCAATTTGAGGAGGTTGGGAACGGGGTGATCTCTGAGATCACCCTGCTGCCTTCAAATGTCAGGATGACTCCAGGTCAGTTATATCTCTTTTCTTGCAAGATGAGATGGTATCAAAATTGGTGGTTGCAAGAGGGAAGACAGGAGCTTTTGGCCATCTGATCACACTGATTCTAACCAGAGGCAGAATTACGCCTGCACCTGTAAAATGTCCCTTTGGTAAAAAGGCTTTTTCATGGGTTAAGGGCTGGCGCAGTAAATGTAACCACCAGATGGCAGGAGTGCTCTCCGGATAAATAGAGCAGCCACACACCCTTCTGTCTTCCAACCACAAACTCCACTAAGTGACAGCAACATGAATATAATTGGAATAGCCATTAATGGGTTATATATATTTTTTAAAAAATAATTCTTTTAAATCTGAGAGCAGCACTTTAAAAAGTATCCACAGCTGGAATTTTTTTTCTCTAGAAAATTACGATTCTAGTTGCTTTTAGATCTCCCACACATTAACCTAATACACAAAAGCAAAACAAAAAGCCCCCCAGATTTTTTTTTGGGGGGGGCAGTGCACGTTCTAAAGAACCTGGGAAAAATTACTATTTGAAACCTTTATTATTTAAGAGTTTATAGCTCCCAGTCTTAATTTAAAAAAATTTAAAAGAAGTGATTAAAATGGTCACTTCTTTGAAGATAATTATAGTTATTATTTAATGACCACCTACTATGTTCCAGGGGTTGTATTGAAATGCTTTTAAAGCATTAGTTCATTGAATCTGAATTGGAGCTTTTTCAGAAAGCCCATATTTGAACTTAAGCCTATTTAGGGCCATCATCTCTGTATTTTCCATGATCTTATTATGCCTTTTCTGCTTGAGCCATTTTCAAAACCCATACTGAAGGAGAAATTGGAACTGCCCTCATGGTATTATTTTTAGTGCACACATGGATGTACTCTCTCTACTTATGACTTTCCCTCTCAGGTAGATGCACAACATTAACCTGATGAGGGACAATAACATATTTGGATTCTTCAGTTATACTGAAGGCTGAAAATGAAGACTCGTTTGTGAGCAGTAGCAAAGTAATAAACTCATTCAAGCTGAAAGACAAATGACTGGATAGTATATGGTAGATGAGAGTAGAGGAGGGCCAAAGGGAGCAGAGGAGTGCGTGACTGGGCAGAAAAGAAGGGTAATGAGATGAAGTGGGCAGCTTCATACTTCTATGCTTACCTCTACTTCGGGCTTTTAGAGAGCCTTACCTGTACGTGGCCCTGGACAGCCCGATGTAACCTGGTGCAGCACAAATGCCTTCCATGTGGAGCAGAGATCTGAACATGTTTGAATCCCTTAGAGGCAAACACTGGACACTCAAGCTTTGAAAACAGGATAATAGCAAGCTGTTGTCTACGAAGCATATGCAGTGAGGGGGTGCCTGCCCTCAGGAAGCCCCCGGGACCTTCACTGATTCTTAATTCCATTCTAACTGGGACTAGAACCTATCATAAAGAAGAGGAGGAATAAGAAATATGCTTAAGAGAATTTTTGGTCACAATGATTTTAACGTACAGTCACGCTGTATTTTAATGCACTTTATTTCAAGTATTTTTAAGAGAAATAACAACAAAATGATATGGCAACCCCAAAAGGGCAAAACCTGACTAATGGGAAGAGGAGAATGTCCCTTTTTTTTTTCTGCCTGAGATAGTCTGGGGGTGGGGTGAAGTCTTGAAAGAGGAGAAAGGAGTGGGGATGAGGGACTTAGGGAAGGGTGTCCAAGGAGAAAGGGAAGGGTGGTGACTTACTTCTCCTTCTGTGCCCAGAACCACGTTCCTAGGTATCTGCACGCAAAGTAAGGTGACTTCAGGTGCTGACAAACCATGTTAGTGGTAAAGACCGCAGTTAACTAGGCAACTACTTACTAGGAGCCAGGCATTACTCTTATCTATGTCTCTTATTTAGTCCTTAGGCAAGCCCTACTGGGGAGGTGATATTATCCTTTCTCAGAGAGAATGACTTGCTCAGGGTCCAAGAGTTCTAGCAAAAGGCACAGTTAGTATTCAAGTTCTATTCTCTTAGCATTCCCTCTGATTTTTTTAGGGCCAGGGCTGGTGATATACCCTGACTACCACCACAGGTCACACTAGCCAATTTGGATCAATCAGTAAGCACAACTGGATCTAAATGTGATTAATTATATAACTATGGCCTGTCCAAGTTTAGGTCTATGAAAATTGCAACATGAAACTGAGGCATTAAAAAGGATTCCTGGGAAACTAAAAATATGTTTGAATATCCCTACCCCTTTTTTTTCTGGCTTAAACAGGAATAAAGGAAGATAAAACTGCATGAATCCAACCCAACAGGCAGCATGACCAGAAGCTTGTATCCTGTATACCTGGCAGTTGGCCAAAAAATGATCTGCTCAACTTTCCTAGTGATGACAGGAGGGTGATAACAGTGTTTAAAAACCTGCTGTACAGCACAGGGAGCTCAGCTCGGTGCTCTGTGATGACCTAGAAGGGTGGGATTTGGGGGTGGAGGGAAGTCCAAGAGGGAGGGGACATAGGTATCCATACAGCTGATTCACTTCATTGTACAGCAGAAACTAACACAACATTGTAAAGCAATTATACTCCAATAAAAAATAATAATCAAAAAAGAAATAAAAATAGAAATAAAAACAAGGTGAATATAGTGTAAGCATTAGGACAAAGCTGCTGACAGTTGTTGGTGCTGTTTTGTTCGCTATCTAAGTGTTTAAGTTCGGTTGTCTGTATTAACTTTTTAGTGGTTACGATCCCCAGAATTCTTGCTTCTCAAAGGACAAAGCTCAGGCTGGGATTCTTATGAAGGTTTCATAGGACAAAGTAGAGAAAGTTAGCATATCTCAAACAACGTTTGCATTCTATGAGACAATTACATTTGACTGAACCATCAACAATACATTCACACTCTGTAAACAAGTTTTTCTGCAAATGTTTATTTAGAAAGATTTTAAAGAAATGTCACTGTGTCTGTGGCAGTTTCTTTAGGTGAAAAAAGTGCTAACAGTTACTATGGAAACCAAGACGCAGGCAATGAGGAGCAAAATCAGACCTATACGACAATATTTTGAATGCTTCTCTTGTTCTTCTTCCTTTTTCAGTAAGGTATCAAAACCGGGTGTGTACATGTCTCCCAACCAAAACCGTAGGTCATTAGGATTTTCCTAAAAGAAAATTACACGAAGAATAGGATCAGTCAGTCTTACAGACTCAATGAAATTGCAGAACAAGACCGTAAAAGTACTTTACGTCCACATTCACACTGTCCTAAGTGAGGTTTAAGTGTCACTGCTCAAATAAGAGAGGCTAGGCTTCCCTGAATAGCAGGAACATGCAGCTACAGCCTCCTGGCTGACCAGGAATCCTCAGCTTCAACCTGTAGGTCTGCATGAGAATTCATTAGGAAGTCGGCATGGCTTACTGAATAAATTGCTCACATTGCAGGGTCAGAAACACAAGAGTGTTTCTGTCATCTTTTCGCTAATTTCGTGTCTCTTACAACTCATAAATACTGTGTGTCAATCAGGTTAGTGAGTTTAAATAAAATTAAAATTTCTTGCCTTGGCGGAGCCTTGGGGGTTTGATTTTGTTGGCATAATAGGGATAAAGATGTTTGCTGAGTTTTTCAGTAAATCCAGAAGCTGACTTCCATGGAAGGAGGAGTAAGACCAAGAGTAAAGAGTCTTTTCCATGCTTCTCAATCTTCTGGTCTTCCTTGTAGTGGAATACAGCAAGTTGGCATGCAGAAACTCTGGCACTGTTTGACCTTCTGGAGAAAGGACCCAGTATATCCTTTCCCACATCACCTCCTAGTCCCCATGTCTCTGATTCTTTCACTGGCCTTGTCTCCCATTCAACCCTGAGAAATTGTCTTCAACTCAATTCATCTCCTATGTCCAATGAATCATCTGCAAACTCTACTGTCTATACATCTAAAACATATATATACACACATATTTTTTTCCCTTCTATTTTATCCTGCTGTTTTTCAGTGCTAATGATTCAGTATCTATACCTGGCATCTAGTAGACATACAACAAATTTATGGTGAATGCTGAATCTCTATTTTCATAAAACCACTTCAGGCCTTATTATTTCTCATTTGGAGTATTGCAATGGCTTGTAGCTGGGCTGCCCACCCTCTCTCTGCCTCTCTAGGCTCAGTGGACTTAAAGTCAGCCAGTTTCCATGGCTGGACACAAGGGTAATGAACTAGCTTCAGACTGCTAAACGAGGAAGGGGAGCTGGGTGGATTCTGGGGATGGCAATATAACTCTTCCATCACATCGCTACTAGGTTCAACTTCCCAGTCTTAGAAAAGCGAAAACATTAAAATAAAATTTGGATGACCTGTGCAAAAGGATAGCTGATTTAAAAATCCTTACCTACTTCACTCTTATTCTTCATTTGTATCTGTGTCCTAATCAGAGGCCTGCACTTTGCCTGCAAGTTTAATGTCTCATTCTTCAGTAAGAACTTCCATAATGGAGACTATCCTCTCTTACATTCTGCCTATAGCTTGCCTTTGTAACTAAATATGGGCTTCTTTTCTCCTTTCTTATTCATAAAGTTAGTAATTTAGAAAATTGGGAGTGGCCAAAAGCACATGGAACTTTCATGGCCTGTAAAGTAGTTGAAAAGGTTTCAGAAATTAGGTTGGGGTCTCTGTCTGCTAATTAGGAGATATGGGTAGGGACGGTGATGAAAGAAGTTGAAATGATGAGGTCAAGAAGAGATCCTAATAAAAACAAAAGCCATGACTTCCAGAAGCATCTCGCAAAATAGCATCATGAGGTCTGCATACAAGCCTCTGACTTGACGGGCCTCTGCTCTGAGGTGAGTGTATAGGTAGAGGACGGGTGGGGAGGGTGCTGGCCCTGGTTTTCGTAAAGCAATGCATCCAGCAATTCACGTTCAGTCTTCCTAAGCATAAGTCATGGTATTGTCCAACAAAATATTACCCCTCAGTGCCAATAATGTTCAGTTTCTTTAGCCTTACATTTGAACTTTTTCTTTTTTTTTGAGTCTGTTTGTTAGCCCTTTTCCCCCCATTATTCTATTACTTAAACTGTAGCTCCAGCAAAACTGGACTACCTATTGTTCTGACAAACTCTCACACTCTTGTATATGTGCCTTTTTTCTTGCCACTTCTGACAGAAGAGGGCCTCTCCACTCACACAAACGATCTATGTCTTCTGGAATTGTACACATTCTTCAAGTCCAGCATAAATTAACTTTTTCATAAAGCCTTCTTATAATCCAGGGTGACTTTGTCCTCTTCTGATCTGCACAGCACTTTCCACTATTCTTCCTATCCTCTATCCACTACCCTCTTCCCCTATTTTGTCACTTCCTCTGTCCTCTCTAGAGTTATTGTTACTTTGCTCAGTTAGATAAAATTTTGAGGGCAAGGAGAGTCATATTCATCTTTATAGTCCCTTTGTCATTCATGTAAACAACAAAGAAAAGAACAGAGGCTCTAGCATACAGTCAATAAATTGTTGCGAAATAAATCAATACACTTTTTCCTAGGTGCAGAAGGTTATATCCTAGAGGTATTGATCTTTAGATTCCTGATACAAAATACAAGATTATTGTTGCTAGGCGGGAGCATCTGTTATGGAAACGTCTCTGGAAAAGAGGCTACATTAAAGAGGAGATACACTAAATCCACTAGGAGACTAAGAAACTCCAAAGACTTTGGACACTATTTCAAGGAGTGCACACTTGAGATTTTAAAAAGTGTAGGACTTTAGAGGGACATAATGCTGTCCCCTTCAGCAGGAAAAATCTGTAGGTGATTCAAGTATGGGGTTTAGAACAGACATACATTGTTCAAGGAAGTATACTTGGAAAATGTCAGACCTTTCTGGCCCTAGGGTGGGCAGAGGCTAGCCAAGGCTGGGTAGGAATCCAGTCCACTCAGAAAACAGAGGGCCTCTCTCCCTGCTTTTCAGGTATTCCTAGACCCTCTATTTGATGAGTGATACCAGGGGGAAAAAAAAGAAAAACTTGAATTGGGTTTAACCTGGGTGAATGAGTTCATTGCATACTTCTCCTGTGTTGAAATGTTTTTGTTTTGTTTTGTTACTGAGACACAGGAAAATGTCCAAAATGTAAATTTGCAATCTTAAATCACTGAGTAGGCTTGATATAAAATGATCTTTGATGAAAACTGCCTTGCACAGTGCCTAAGACAGAGCATTTAGTCAATATTTTTGAATAAATGTAGAATAAGGAACTCTTAAGTACTCATGAACACAGATGATCACAAAACTAGAGGAAAACATACTTAATCTGGCAAATTAACTTTCAAAACCTGAAAGCTTCCAGGTAAACCCTTCTTCTGTGTCACACCATTTCTTTCTCTCTACCCTGTAGAGATGCTGGTAATTGCTGAAATTGTAAAACACAAAACACATAAATAAACAAAACTGCTGACTAGGAGAGAGAAAGTGAAGCCAGAGGCCAAAATGACCTGAAATCTGGAAATTTTGTGCCTAGTGAAGAGTGCCTTTCACCTCCAGTACCCATTTCTTTTAGGATTATTTAACTGATCTCTCTCATCAATTAAAGGAGTTCTTTGCCTTGAGTACCTTCAGATGCCCAGAGAGGTTTGTGTGCAGGGAATGCTTGTCATATTCCTCAATGGTCCAAGAAGGATTATTTTTTCTTTCTTCCATAGCTTCCTCCAAACTCACATCACCGTATAGTGGGTTATTCTTCAGAACTGATGACAGGGATGGTGGGGGGCTCTCTGTGGTCACAGCACCCTCCACACTGGATCTCCTCATTCGTTGAGCAGTAATATTCTTCTTCTCTCTCTGTCAGGAGGCACAGTGACAAAGTTTGTCTTACCGATAGGTCACTGATGACAAAGAAGGCAACGTGAAATAACTGTACCTGAAAGCTTGCTGATTCTGCCTGGAAGCCCAACAGATTAGGACAATGAATGAAGGAAGAATTCTAGGATCCAGTTTGACCTAGGATCCTACCATTAATTGAGTTATTTCTTTGCATGTGATCTTGTTGAGCTTCAGTAATCATTCATTAAAATGCTATTTTATAACAACAGAGAAAGGACAATGTTCTTTAATTCAAATAGTAGAATTCTAAACAAAGCCATTTTCCCGCAGCTTGTTTGCACTGAGATTTGACATTTTACTTCTTTCTGCTTGTGCATTCCATGACTGATTTAAAAAAATTAACATTGCTGTATTAATCCAGCAAAATCAAGATTAAAAGGCATTTTATAGATATGTCTTGGCTTTCATGGGAACTCCCTTAGGACTCTTATTTCAGGCAGCTTGGAGAACTGGACTAACTTAGCATTGCCCTCCTATATGTAGCTACAGACCAGCTGTCTATTGGAAGGCTCTAATTCTGACTTTTAGATGTTTAAAAACTTTTTTAAATTAAAGCATGATATATATGTAGAAAAGTGCATATATTGTAAATTTTCACATACCAAATAGACCCATGATACTACCAAGAAACAAACCATTACCAGCACACCTCATGCTGCCTTCCAGTTACTATCCCTCTCCCTCCCTAAGGATAACCAGTAGGATAACAGCATAGGTCAGTTTGTATTCATTTATATAAATGGAATCATACAAAGTGGTTTTTCTTTGTCTGGTATGACCTTTATATTTTTACTTTGCTTTTTTTTCTTATGACTACAAAACTATCGCAAAGGTAGAAAAATTTTAGATTAAAATTTGTTCATTGGCCAAATAAAATTGAGAAGAAAAAAAAGTTTATAGTAATGTCTCATTTATGATGGGGCATCACGGGAGAGGAATTCCACATAACTTAATTTTTGGAACACTTAGGTCTAATCCTTAAAAACTGGTGACACATTTCATTAATTTACAGGATTTTTTTTCAATAAATGTGTTTCACATATTTAAGCCTTAAACAGAGAAGTTTCAATAGCAATTAATATTTTTCTGAGTTATATTTATAATCATTAATACACTGATTCCCTCAGCATCTTTTGCAGTATATAGGTCACATTAAATATGTGTTTGTATAAACTAAGTTGTGAACTAATATGATATATAGTTTCCTTCTGAAATGGCTGGCAAAAAATCATCTAGATAAAACCAGTCACATTCTTAGGCCTTAGGATTATTTAATTTTCTTTATCCAGGCATTTTTTACATACTTAGTGATCAACTTGGAGATCATCTCTGACTTTCAACTCGGAGATCATCTCTGACTTTATTAAGTCGTTGGTCTGCTCAGAATCAATTTATATTCCATAATATTGAAGTTTGTAATGAAATAATAAATCATCTTGACTTAGTGTTTATCTTTAAGATGGATGACCTCATGAAAAATGTTTCTGAATTGAGAAAAAACAATTTGATACAAAATTTAGATAGTTTCAGTTTAGCATAATTCTGACTCAAGTTTTTTTCTTCAAGGCTAGATATCTTTGATTATCTTTGAAGAGAAATAATTCTTCTGACATTGAAAAATTGACTGTGTCAATTTTCTTGCCTGCTGGACTATTCCTTGAGCTTCTTAAATAAGAAAGCTCTGTAAATCAGAAAAATACAGTTTGGGGGATTAAGAAAAAATAATACTTTCTATTACAATGTATAAAGACCTTGAAAAACTAATATACAAAAGACAGAAAAATAATCAGAGCTATTTTTAAAAGAACATTCAAGCCCTTAATTCTAAACTATATTCTTGAATGTTTGATGTTCAGCCTAGAACTTGGTGCTATTTATTTTTGCATTGCATGACAATTTCATGTCTGAAGGACATGTGAAGGGAAAATTAATAGAATAACTTTATTAAGAATTTTATGGAAGAAATAGAAAATACTAACCATGGTTGAGGTTCTTTTTTATTTTGATAAATATTTTCAAAATCTCTTAAGAAAGGAAACAAAGCATGTATTTGATTTTAACTTTTCACTCCACATTCTAGATGGACTACGTTCAACAAAAGGCAACTCAACAGTAATTCCATTATTTTACTCATATAAGCTCTAAAATAACTTCTTTTAAAAAATACTTAAAGGAAAGTAACACTTCAAAGCTTACCTAGGCTCTTCTGTATTAACCATTACTTTGTCCATTTACCCTTTATACACTTTAGTCATTATTTATGTCATTTATGTATAAGTAAGCTATCATTTAATAGAAAGAGTGATATAGAAGACTTTCAGACAAACACTGAGAATATACAATTAATAGGCCAGAAAAGAAGGAATCTATAAAAAATGTACTTCAGTAAGAAGAAACCTGATAAGAATGAAAGATTAAGAGGCAAGAAGGAATGCTAGGCAAAACAAAGAAGAAAAAACTGACAAATATATACAGAAATCTAAGGAAGCACTGATTTTATGGTAAAATCGAAATAATAATAACCACTAATTTGTGAGTTTTAAGATAAGAGAAAACTGAAACTGTACAGTTAAAAGTTTAACAGATATATTTAATTAGGAAATTTTAAGAAATCATTTCAGTGAGAATATTGAGATATTACTAAAAAATAGAGAAAGAATGTATAGCTTCTAAATTGGTAGAGCAGAAGAAAATGGATAAAGGAAAATTAATCTAAAAGGTAAGAAACCTGAAACAAAGAATATAGAGGAGAAAGTCTTAGGAAAATAGAAAAATTTTTGAAATAATCATGTTAAATGTAAATAGACTAAACCCTCTATTTAAATGACAGACTGTCATATCAGATTTTAAAAATTAAATTTAATTATATAATATTTACAAGAGAAATACCTAAAATATAAGGACTCAGAAAAAATGAGAGTGAAAGTATAAAAAAAGATATAGCAGGCAAACATAAAGAAACAAGAGCTGGTATTTGGTTAAATATTCAGCAATTTTGTTTTCCCTTCCTGAGTACAAGGGATGACTGCCTTTATTAGGCTGTTTGAAGTTAAACTGGGGCCAGCTCTTCTGATGATGTGTGGACAAAAGTAACAGAGACCACTTCCAAGATGAGCCCCTGAATTCTCCAACAAGATTTTTGGCTCACTCTTCCTCACTTTCCATTTTTGTGTCTATTTTGTGTCTATTGTGTGTGTAAGCAAGGATTCTGAGATGGCAGAGCTTTAAGATGAAAGAACTTCAAGCCCTGGGATACTGCTTGGAAAAGAATTGCCCCCCAAACCCATCTGCCCTTCCTCAGACATGCACAAGAATGCTTTTTCTTCTTTTTAGTTAGAGATATTTTGTCATTACAGTGTAGCCTAGCCTATGTTCCTTAATACAGAAAGTGATATATTGAAATTCTACAAATGTGGACCTTGGCTTAGAAGTCAAGAAGTGGAAAGGGATGAAAGGGATATTGGAAGCTGGATTGATGATTATTCACATAATACAGTGAAAAATGTTTGGTATAAGTGTCATCTGTGGTCATTTGGAATCTAATCCCCTGTAGCTGTATGAGAGGTATTATAAATAATCAGAGCATTTATGTACAAGGATCACAGTACTGGGGTAATACAAGAAAAAGATGACATTAGAGAAAGAACTGAATAGTTTGCAAGAAGAGAGTAGAGAAACCCTGGAAATTTGATGCCTTCTATTGTTAAAAATCGGACTGTTTATAGACCTCAAACACTAAGATATAGAATTATTTAAAAAAATAGATTGAGGGAAAAAAATGCAGATTAAATCTTCTTAGCTGGGACTTCCCTGGTGGCGCTGTGGTTAAGAATCCACCCACCACTGCAGGGGACACGGGTTCGATCCCTGGTACAGGAAGATCCCACATGTCGCAGAGCAGCTAGGCCTGTGTGCTACAGCTACTGAGTCTGTGCTCTAGAGCTTGTGAGCCACAACTACTGAAACCTGCGCGCCCTAGAGCCTGTGCTGCACAACAAGAGAAGCCACCGCAATGAAAAGCCCATGTACCGCAACAAAGAGTAGCCCCTGCTCACAGCAACAGAGACCAAATGCAGGCATAAATAAATAAATAAATAAATAAATAAATAAATAAATAAATAAATAAATAAATAAAGCATTAAAAAATAAAAAACTTCTTAGCTGAATGAAGTGACTCAGGGTAAAGGTCCTGTTAGGGTGTGGTTTCAAAACAATTATTCCTGACTGCCTCCAGGTGTTTGTCATTGAGTTAAAGGATGGAGAAATGAAGGCAGAAAAGCAAACCATTAAAGCCTACTTGAGGGACTCCCCTGGTGGTCCACTGGTAAAGAATCCACCTTCCAATGCAGGGGACGCAGGTTCGATCCCTGGTCTGGGAACTAAGATCCCACATTCTGCGAGGCAACTAAGCCATGAGCCACAACTACTGAGTTTGCACGTCTCAACTAGAGAGCCTGTGTGCTGCAAACTACAGAGTCCACGTGCTCTGGAGCCCACGCCCCACAAGTAGAGAGAAGCCTGTGACAGGAGAGAGGCCCGAGTGTTGCAACAAAGACCCGACACAGCAGAGAAAAGCACTCGCGACGCAGCCCAAAACAAGAAAGAAAGCCTATTTGAGAGCTATGCCTTAAGAGAACTTAAGGTGTGTTTATTGACCTATAGAACTGACTGCAACAAAATAGATATGATTACATTAATAAATAGCTCACACTAAGTTTTATAAGATATGTATCACCAAAGAAACCACAAGCCTAGACCTAAAAGCTTTTGATTGTTCAAAGTTATAAAAACAAAACAACAATACACTATGCCTCCAAATATCCATAAATAGGAGTAAATTTTGAAGCTTCTACAGCCTCGAGGGAGGGTCCACTCTGATATGGCAAAAGAGAATGATGAACAAGGGGCAGCTTCCTAGGGGGAAGGACTGGGGATCCTAGAGAACAATGCAGCAGGAAGTCTTCTAAAAACCAGAATCATGGCCTAATCCACCTTCCTCACCTTCAAGGAAGGAGACCCACACATTATTTTCAGTGGAATCTCAGAATTACTTTGGGTAGTGTCTGTCGTCTTTCACTTTTCCTATTCAGAAAGGAAGAATTACTGTAGCGATCCCGTTCCTATTCCAACAAAGATTATAGAATGATACGGTTGGGACATCCACTAAATGCAGTGAGTGGCTCACTTTGGTGTTAGTACCTCTGGGGAAGGATGAATGCTGTGTGTAGGAAGATGAAATATATAAGTATATATATGTTTAATAGAATGACAGACTGTGGCAGAGTTTGGCTAGGTGCTCAGCAAACCCATTTCTTCTTCATGGGCATACAATAGCTAGATTGGGAGATAGGCTTGACCCCTAAAATCCCTGATCCTTGGCTTAGTCTCTCTCTTTTCTAGCTACAAGCATCATAAAAATTCTGATATAATAGAGCCTAAAAAAGGAACAGTCTGGGTTCCACTTGGAAGCAAGCCACTAGGATAATTTTCCCACATGCAACAGATCTTGTGTGAATGACAGATACATTTTATTGAGTCAAGTCACTAAGAATTTGGGCATATTTGTTTCCACAACATAATTTAGCCTGACTAACTACTAAGAAAGTATATATAAACTTTCAGGTAAAAGACTTTTTTAGGTGAAGAAAGTGTTGGTGGAAAATGAATAAATGTAGGCATAATCAGTAAAATATAATATTTCTAAACTTGTATGCCTCTAGTAAAATAATCTCAAATATATAAAGCAAAACTTGAGATAACTAGGAGAAATTTATACATATAATTTTTTACCAAGCAGATAAAACAATTATTAAATATAAAGAGGGTTTGAACAATGAAACCAACACATTTGATCAAGGACACTGATGTCATTATTCAACGACTAAAAATACTCATTTTAAAAATACATTGAGGGCTTCCCTGGTGGCGCAGTGGTTGAGAGTCTGCCTGCCAATGCAGGGGACACGGGTTCGTGCACCGGTCCAGGAAGATCCCACTTGCCGCGGAGTGGCTAGGCCCGTGAGCCATTGCCGCTGAGCCTGTGCATCCGGAGCCTGTGCTCCGCAACGGGAGAGGCCACAACAGTGAGAGGCCCGCATACCGCAAAACAAACAAACAAACACATTGAATATTTACAAAAATTGTTAATGTACTGGACTCTAAAAGAAATTTCAGACATTCAATATTATATAGATCATGCTCTTTGATCACAGACAACTTATTAGAAATTTAGACATTAATGTCAAAAAGATAATGTAAATTACCACATTTTGTAGAAATTAAAACATACATTTCAAATAAATGATGGGAATTTAAAAACTTAGGCAGAATGAAAATGAAAAATGGAGCTGAAATAGCCTTTGAGGGAGTATTATAAGCATATGTGCTCACATTATAAAAGCAGAATGAGAAAATTAATGAAGTAAGAAACATCTAATTCAAAGCCTTAAAAGGAAACTGCAGAGTAAATCTAAGAAAATTGTCAACATGAAATAATAAGGATAGAAGGAGAAATCAATAAATATTATGAAGAAAAATAACCCAAATATACAACAGAGAGAATCAACCATATTTAAAGCTATTTCTTTGAAAAGGCTAAACCAATTAAAAATATCTCCGGTAATACTTCTCAGGAAAAAAAAAAAGATACAAACTCACAATGCTAGAAATGTAAAAGGAAAATGAGAAATTACATAGCACAGATTAAGAAGTGTAATAGGGGTAACTTTAAGAATTTACACGCAGTTGGGCAATTTCCCACATAATATAACTTAACCAAATTTAATTAAGGAAAAAATAGGAAATGTTAATAAACCAGTGATCATTTGACTAACTGAATCAATAGTTTAAAATTGACCCCAACCATACACAGCTTTAGGAACAACAGGCTGAATGAATGTTGTAATCAGCACTCAGACATTCTTGAAACAGATAATTTCTATCTCATTTCTGTCTTGTTGAACTCTTCCAGAATATAGAAAAACAAGGAATACTCCCCAACTCATTTTATGAAGTTGGTATAAACTCCAGACAAGAGCAGTAGGTAAAAGAAAAGGTAATTTATTATAGGCCAATTTCTCTTATAAACATAAATGAAAAAATCATTAATAAAATATTGCTAAACAGAATCCTACAATATGTATATTTTATATACCAGGATAGGAAAGATTTATACCAGAAAAGGATGTTTTACCAGGATTATGGTTTAATATTTGAAGATTAATGAGACTCACCAATTATCAGGAAAGAAACAACACAGAAGTTTGCAGTACATACTGAAAAATATTTGGAAAATATTGAAACATATTTAGAGCAAATTTCCTAGCAAGATGGAAATAGTAGGAAACTTTCTTAAACTAAGAGAATCTGCCCAAAACTTCCAGGGCACTGTTTACTTAATGGTTCAAATATTTATCTTGGTTTCAGAATTAATACAAGGATGCCAGTAATCACAAACATTCATACGTTATTGCGGAGTTCTGAGCAATACACTAAAAATTAAATAAATAAATACAAGGTTGAAACAAAACAGTAGATGACATGATTATCTACAGGAATATTTACCATCAAAGTAAAATAGATTTTAATACAATTTCTGGATTCAAAATCAATATACAATAATCAATAGCATATGTAATACTTTATTATAAAACATGATTTAAAAGGTCCTATTCTTAAGAGCAGTAATTACTATCAGTATTTAGATATAAACCTTACAACTGTATGCAAAACTTCTATGTGGAGAAATATAAGACATAATTGAAGGCTATACAAAGAGCATGATAAATGGAAATATATACCATGTTCATGAACTGGGAGAATCAAGATCATAAAGACTTCCATTTCCCCAGTTTGGTCTACACATACAATGTAATTCCTATCATAATCATAATGCAAACAAGGCATTTTGTTTATATTGCACATGTGAGCCCACAGACAACTTTTCTTGGAAAGCACCTCCCCAGTGACCACAATAATTCTGTTTTCCAAAATTGCTAGAATGGTTACCTTTATGAAACACAAATTTGATCACGTGATCCTCTTGCTTAAAAATTTTCATCAACGCCTCCAAATTTTCAGGATAAAATTTAAAAATCTAGACAACACCCTCTGAAGCCTTCCTGGTCTGACCCAGACCTCTCTTTAACCCCCTCTCCTGGCTTCCTCTCCATGTAACCAGGGCTCTGGAGTCCCACATGTGTTCCTGTGACACACACAGTGCTTTTAATACAGTTTCAGTGTCAGAGGCATTTGGGTCTCATCTGGGAGCAGTGTGATGGGAAAAAGTGGGTAATGCTTCTGGCAGCATACCATCCAAGGGTGAATTTCTGACCCCAGTGGAGATTTTGTGAACTGTGTAAATTTAGCATAACTTGATAAATCATGTCCTGATAATTGCCTGAGCAGCTCAGTGATGCTCCTCAATTTACTTCCTAGAAAATAAAGTACCTCAAAAGTCCTATAAAATTTGCCCAAATATAAGCTTAAAAACAGGAGTCTATTGCACATAGGAGGCTGTTCTTTTTGAAACAGGAAATGGAGTATTGGGAATAGAGACAGTCCAGGAGAAGGCATGACACGTGTTCAGAGACAGATTGTGAAATACAGTTATGATATCCCCCCCCCAAAAAACAAAACTAAGATAGAAAGAAGAGACATTAGAATTTAAAGGGAAAAGAGTTATAAGACTGAAAAAAAAGTGAGGAAAGGTGATTAGGAAATACACCCAGTATATGACATTGTCTAGAAACCAAGGGAAGGGCAACCTCCTTACCCTTGGTCTTTTGTTCCATTTCAAAGGTTTAGTACAGAAATCCCCTGGGTTCTCAAACAGATGTGATGGAAGCCAGGAAAAGATATAAGAAATAGATTAACCTGAAAAGATTCTGAAGTCTAACTGCTAATCAGAAAAAAAAAAATCTTACCACAAAATCTGAAAAAACATGTTTTATCATTTATACCAAAAAAAAAGGAATCAGCTTTTCCCTTTAATTACCTCATTTTATAAAGGGATTGGCAGAAATAATTGGGATACAATTCCAAATGCCTTCATCAGATACATGCTCCACATTATTTTAACAACCAGAAACATTAGGTTTTGACAAAAGTTTGTTCATTGCACTGAAAAGAAATTTATTAGGAAGCTTCTTTATTTCTCTAGTTGAAAGAACTTAAGAAGTATAAATCTAGTGGAATCAAGAAACATTTGATTGTACTCTCTCCCTGCAAATACAGGTGACCTGTGTATGCACACAGAGGGAATGAACAGTGTCTGGAGATACTGGCGTGCCTGAGGACATCTGTGCTTACTTTTCTATACGTATGGTATTGCTTCCGTTTGTGTAAAATGGCTTAGAGAATTGCCTCTGAAGGTGGAATGTGAATTTTAAAAAAGCTTAAAAGATAAATCATGGATATAAATACAGTACTCTGTTTTGTTTTCTGTTTTTTTTGGCATGCAACATGGCATGTAGGGTCTTAGTTCCCTGAACAGGGATCAAACCTGTGGCCCCTGCAGTGAAGTGGGGAGTCTTAACTACTGGACTGCCAGGCAAGTCCCTAGGAGATCTTTGTTTTAACTGTTGAGTTACTACCAACGTTGGAGGCAATGTTTGTAGGCTAAGTCCTTTGACATTCCATGAGGTAGTCTGAATTCTAAACACCATGCACATGGAGGGTATGAGACCAAAGGGTAAGCTGACACAACCCTGAAGTTTGTGTGGGTTTCATGGGAGTATAAAATCTAACTGCTTGAGTTAGCCACATAGCTTGACAGATGTATTGACTACATCCTCTAACACCTACATGCACACATACCACCCTGCATCCACCGTATACATCAAAAAATGCAAGTGGTATTATTGGCTATTTTCCAAATTCTAATGATAGGGTAATTTTAACACATTTTGGAATACTGGCAAATGATGATGATACGCATGTCTTATACTCTTATAGGAAACCCTGTCAATTGTTTTTACCTTATATTTGCTGTCAGTTTTAAGGAAATATGTAAAATGAGCATTATCCTAATTTTGCACATGGAAATACTAAGGCATGGACTGAATAAGGGCCATAATTTACGTCTTTCAAATTTGTTTATTGTGGATTTGAGACAAGAAACCAAGTTTCAAATCTCTTTATTCAACGTTCTCCCAATTGGCTTAATGTCTCCCCAGCAGAATGAGACATTAAGCCAACAGAGCGAGGGTTTTAAATTAAGAACTATTTAATAGTTGCCTACCACCTTCTGTATCCCTAACACCTAAATTCACCTGGTATATTCAGTGCCTTATTCCAGGTATCACCACAGCTACTTAAAACTTTTTTAAAAAAATTAATTAATTAGTTTATTTATATTTTTTTCGGCTGTGTTGGGTCTTCGTTTCTGTGCGAGGGCTTTCTCTAGTTGCGGCGAGTGGGGGCCACTCTTCATCGCGATGCGCGGGCCTCTCACTATCACGGCCTCTCTTGTTGTGGAGCACAGGCTCCAG
Organism: Kogia breviceps; assembly: GCF_026419965.1. Classification (NCBI taxonomy): domain Eukaryota; kingdom Metazoa; phylum Chordata; class Mammalia; order Artiodactyla; family Physeteridae; genus Kogia; species Kogia breviceps. The sequence goes on along the minus strand of NC_081313.1, from coordinate 107,504,327 downwards.
ACGCGCAGGCTCAGTAGTTGTGGCTCACGGGCCCAGTTGCTCCGCGGCATGTGGGATCTTCCCAGACCAGGGCTCGAACCCGTGTCCCCTGAATTGGCAGGCAGATTCTCAACCACTGTGCCACCAGGGAAGCCCCCTTAAAACTTTTATACGTTCATTTCTTTTAGATTTATTTTTTTGCCAATGAATATATCACTCCTGGATTTTAAGATCCAGACAAGGAGAGAATTACTTATTGACATATTGCAATCTAAAGTAGCGAATATAATTGTTTTTACTCATAATCTGTGCCACACCTACCCAACTAACTAAATTTGTAATTGATTTACTCCTTCTCTCCAAGCATTTTTTCAGTAGTATATTGAACTGAAATATTTATTCAGTCATTTAACATTTTATTTTAGGGTAAAAATATAACTTAATAAAGTTTATCTATAGTTTACAATTACCGATAACATATTCAAAGACATATGAAGCAGATTTTTACCTTCTTGGTTTGCCCTGAATAACTATATCCACACATCAGGGCCTGTTGAAAGAGATACCCTTTAAAAATTTGCATTTCATTCAGGTTTAGGAACAACATTCAACAGAGCTTTAAACTGTGGAGTTCCACATGAAGGAAATAGGTCAGCTCCAGTACTAAACAAAAGATGTTAGATCGATGTGTTCCAACCTCAAAGGAATTTATTGGATATGTTTTCTTAGACTAAACTTCATAGCACAGGAGGGCCAACGTTTTCTGAATTGATTTTTGAATCATTTTATTCCATGATATAAACAATAAGACAAAGGAAAAATTTCATCACATTTAACTTAAACAAAACACAAAAAAAGCAACCACCAAAAAGGTGTGTATGTTTGGGTTTTGAGGACTACAAAAGGGAAGGATGCAAAATTATTGAAAAGTTAGTTTTCCTAATAGGCTGCCTTACAATGGAAATAAATTAAAATCCTCATAGATGAAGGAAACACTTACATACTCATCCAAGTGTACTTGATTTTGAATGATCTCATGATAAAGGTCCCGAGGAGCCCACAAACACACCACAAAGGAGTCACTTTACACCAGGACTCATGAGTAGCAACTGTTTCTTAAAAGAAAACAAATTTCTGTTTAGGGAATTTGAGCCACTCCAAAGGATTTAATGATTCGCAGGGGCTTGCAGGTCAGTCACATCTGTTCTGAAATGACATGCTTCTTCCTGTTTCTAAATTGACTAACCCTTAACCCCATTAGCCCTCACATATTAAACAAAGATTATTCCTGTTTCATGAGCTGTGCAACAGTCAAGTTTATTTATGTTTATTTCAGCACATGGAACTCATCACAGTTTTATTCTTCTCCTTTGGTTAGCAAAAAGAAGGAAGATGCAAAAGAAGAAAGCAAGAAATGAAGTCTGGGTTTGAAGGTTGATTGTTAAGCCTTGCCCACATGGACACCTATGGAAAAAAAAGAACCTCTAAAATAATAGCCAGCACCTTTCCCAGGTGGAGAAGTCTCTCAGTTTTCTTTCTTTCCATCATTAGGTTGCCATTGTTCCACTGTTTGAGTCTCTTTTGCATGAGATGAAAGGGAGTCAGTCTAAAGGAGGTAGAAGCAAGATTCAGTTCTCTCAGAGGCCATGCATGAGCCTACACAATGTAAGCTTCTGATGCTTTACGCTTAGACTACCCAAAAGATAGAGGTAGTGTTCCCCCCAGAGCCTTATTTGCAAATGTGGTAATTGATTTGAAAAAATTTGAAGGGAAGGTATAAAATGAGGGCTAGGCAAAATCTAAAATGACAGGCTGAGAAGCTAGTACTTGGAGGAAAACGAATGGTTGGGAAAATTCACAGAATTTATAAAGTGATCAGAGAAAGTCTCCTTATGTTAAGGAAGAGAGAAAGACCTTTTCTATGGCAAGTGTGAGCAGCTACTTTGTACTCTGTTCCCTATAGCTTTCTTTTTGCACAAATGATGAAATGGCCTATAATGAGAAAGAAGCAAGCCCCTGCCCGCGTATTTATGCGCTCCCAGATCTTACCTGTGAGTAGATAAGGTTTTGCCAGTGCTGTGCAGCAGGGTAATTCCCTCCTGGAAACCTCACCAGACTGGCCTGAAGAAGGGCTGAGCTCCTCATTAAAGACCTCACGTCAAGCTGCAGGAATTTGTCAGGATGGTTGTTATTTGGCAAAACAGAGAGATCCATGTCTCCCTTCATCTACGGTGGAAAACAAAGGCAAGTAAGGCTGCTGCTGTCAGAGCTGTCCATTATTAATGAGCCTGAGAATGCCTGACAGGCATCTGAAACCAGGTCTCTGGGCTGTGCTCAGAAACTACTCTAGAAATGACACATCCACACACAGGAACAATGTAGCACGCTGCCTTACCTTTCACCACACACACACACATACACACGCACGCACACGTGTGCGCGTGCGTTTAGAGTGCTTGAATGGAACAGTTGGGCCCACACGCATTAAATTGGATAGGATACAAAATTAGGTATGTGTAGCATGTAATGTCTCTCCATACAGAGTTAGGAATAACAGTTTAAGAGGAACTACTCTTTGGATAAGGCTGCCAGAATTTCAGGGTTACAATCCACAGTTTGGAGCACATGAAACAATCACCTGTAGGGAGACATTACTTAATATTTCTCTCTGAACATTGTCGAGCTGACCCAGCTGACTTGGCGCTGCCTGCAGAGCCTCACATGTGATACGTGGGATCTTGTTTCTTCTCATGTTTTTACTCCCAGAGTCTCATGCTCATGTGAAATCTAACCGTGTTTAGGTTGTCAGCTTCAGCTCAAGTAGGGAAATGGCAAGAATCTGATAGTTTGCTACAGTAATTTAGTGCCCCAAACTACTGCTTTGACCCATTATCTATCTGAGGTCTCTTTGACTCTGTTCCTAGCTGTATAAACTCTTGTGATGGGTCTTGGTGTTCACAAAGTACATTTGGAACCAAAGGAGAACATGGCTGCTGGGTTTGGATGATGTGCTGTCCTAAGTCAACCCACCTCCTACTCAGGGAGCTGAGGTGGGAGTGAGGCTGTGGACGCGTCTTAAGCCAGGAAGTGAGGATGACTTTAAGGGAGATAAGCTCTCTCATTACAAGCAACTCTGCCTTGGGCAGACCATACTTCTCACCGGGAAAGTATGGCTTTTCATCTAGAGAAAGAGAGAACCTTCCTACTCTTGAGAAGGCAAAGGACAGACACATCAGCAGTTTTTAAAAGACATAGGTTGTTATGGTTGTGACCCTGTAAACCCATCTGATTCAGCAGGAAGGATTTTCTTACAGAGGTAATGAGGTCACATGTGGAATATATCAGCACCAGATTTCAGAAGAGTGCCCTATAACTTACTAGACTCAGCAGCTAGGATGTTCTTGAATCAAGCAAGACACCAGAGAGTACTTACCTTCTTTATAACAAAAATCATGAGGATGTTAAAAAATCATCTGTCCTACTGATAGCTGCAAACTGGATTAAACAACCAATGTTTTCTGTAAGAATTTTTGGACCCAAACTCTATCACTGTCTTACAATATTTGAAATAAGTTTGAGTGGTTTTTATCAATACACTTACTGGAGAAATGACATAATGACAGTTGATAACAAGAGTTAAATCACAAGTGTTTAAAGAATCAAGTGTGTTATGTGTATGTGCATGTTCTTAGTACTTTCTGGATTTTTCTGGCTGTTGCCAGAACACATCTAATGAACAAATATTTCTCGGGCTGTTTGCTTTTCCTAAAAGATTCTTTGGGGAATAACACACATCTTCAAGAAGAACCTTACTTCTCTTTGGCTCTCTATATTGGCCAAGTGGAGACACAAAACCCAGATCCAAATATATTTGATTAGAAGTTTTCCTTAGCCAAAGTATGAGGTAGGTGAAATGAGCCTTCAGTTTTCCTTAGGCGTCCTTCACTTTAGATTCCTCCACTGTGCTTTAGATGCCCAGAGGTTTGTATACTATCTCCTCTGTTTACAAGTTCAGTTTCTGACTTTCCATATTCTCCCACCACCCTTTTCTACTGTCACCCCAGAAACCATCAGTTCTTACTTCACACTACTGTCCCTATGGGTAGCCTACATGACTGATAATCAGGAAATCAAGCTTACCCCTCCCTCTTCTGCTACTGGCCAAATCCCACCCCCTCCTCACCCCCAAATTACACCTCTGCTGACGCCAGTCCTTCTGCCTGGAAATATTTCTTCCCAACCCTGGATTTTGACCACCTCCTATTCATACTTCATGGGCCATTGCTGATACCTAGCCTTTCACAAAAACTTTACATATTTTCTCTAGTAGGGGAAATGATTTTTCCCTCTTTTGAAATTTCAGAGTGATTTGTTTATACTCTTACTATCTTTTGTTTGATAATATATTTTTCCCTTTTCTTTTATGAGTCCCTATACTGGATACATTACAAAAGAGCAGCCCTATTGGATGCTTCCTTCCTCACATGAGTCCTGTCCTAAGAACCTCATAATGCTCTTCGCTCAATAAATAATGGTGGCTGTTGTCTCTTCCAGAGCCCTCTGGTTGGAAATTGATAATCCAATTAAACTTGATTGAAAAAATGGCTTAGTGCTCTGTTTTTCAATCAACCATGCCCAGTGAAAAAAGAATTCCATCGCCCAAACTATTTATGACATACTCTGTATTCTCTTCTGGTAGTTTATAACACACAAACTCACCTGGAAGACTCTGAGAAGTTCTGCTTCATCAACGCTAGCATTTGCCAAATTTATTTGATCATGTAACACCCATTTCATTGTTGTCCTTTTAACTCTACAAAAAATTTACCTGACAGTGATTGGACAAATACTGTCTTAGGAGTTGTATTTCTTTGCTGTCACTAACACCTTCATTCTAGAGTGACAAAGAGTATAAATAAATATAAAGAGTTATATTACAGGAACAATCTGGTGGAAATCTGGATATCTGGAGCTTCTCAACTCTTACCATGCATGTAATCATTTGTCCCCTCTCTTTATAGCAAATTTTAATAAAAGCATCATTATCCCTTGGATTTGGACCCAGAATTATTATCTTTTGAACCATGAGAATTATAAAAATAGAAATACAGTTCACTAGGCAAAACTGTCTACATATTAATTAACCATATTTTCTTTTCTTCTCCTCATCCTCTCCCTTCCTCCCTCCCTCCTTTCCTTCCTTCCTTCTTTCCTTTCTTTCTTTTTCTTATGCAAATAACCAACTGAAATATCTGAAAGTATTTCCATCTGAAAAGTCTGGATGATGTCCACATGAGCAGTTGGGGTCCATCAAATTATCTGACTTTGAAAATTTGGACAGTTTTGGATAGTTTTGATTACAAAGAAAGCCTGTGATTAGGTTATAAATCATTGGGCATCTATTACATAACATTATCAAAACTGATGAACGAGGGAGGCAATCACATTAACTAAGTGCACAGAATTTGAGGTCAGAGTGATACATGCAACTAAACTGTGCTCTTGAGCAAGTTGCTGAATCTCTCTGGTCCTCAGTTTCCTCAGCTACAATGTGAAGGTATTAATGGTCCCTTACAAGGGTGCTGTGACGTTTAATAGGTATAGTGGCTAAAAGAATGCTTAGCATTTATTAAGTGCTTAAAAAAGGTCCGCTATTATTTTAAGAGTGCATAAGAAATGGGTTTTCATTTCAGCCATCTCTGATATAAAGCAAACTGGAAAAAAAAAAATTTTAAGTTTTATTATCCACAGTTAAAAAGCCAACTCCATTTCCCAGAATACCCTTCTTTGTGTGAGTCTGGGTTAGAACAAGCTGAAAGAGAAACTGGCATGAAATTTGGAGGGCACAATGGAAGCAGCATCCATTAATCTGCAATTCTTTTTGCAATCAGATATGCTGACAGAGGCACAGGCCCTTGGCAGGTTCTAGATTGCCTTGCTCTCCTGAGCCTCTATGCCCATTTCTTATTTCCAACTGTTGGTCCTGTTGACCGCCAGGAAACTTAGATCCACTACCCAGTGTTTGGCTGTGGTCCTGGAAAGGAGGAAGCTACACAGAGGCAACAGTATCTCATAGATATCTTCACAAATTACCCCTTTATAGTTAAACTTACCTGGCTGTGTCTGGCTGCTCAGATTGGTGACTGTTCTGATCCTCCAACTCCTCTTACGGACCTTCACTTCCAGGGCTCCTCCTGCTGTTGTTTGAGTTCAAACCTATTATCCGCTAACACTGCTTTGCTGATTGGACCTGGCAACTACTGGTGCCAGAAGTGCTTCCAAGGAAGAGAATTTAAAAAATGGAATCTGGAATTAGTTCTCCGATATGACTAGACTTAAAGGCATTAATGACCAGTAGTAAGTGGGACCCTGGTCATCCATGACATACAGGGGAGAATGGTTATAAAAACTCTCACCTAAAGTTACCTAGAGTGAAGTGCCTAGAGAAAGCAAGGCCCTAGGTTACGAAGTACCTGCTGCAATATAAATTTTCCATAAAAACAAAGAGAATAAGGACTGTGGGGTTGACTCATTGCTTCTAAATCAGCTGGAGAACTTACAGCAAGAGAACGATAAGCCTGGGGTTTTACATTCACAGCTCAAGGTCTAAGTTGGGAACCAGAAAGCTTTTATGACTGCCTTGAAATAAAACCTTTTAAACTGTACTGCTGATGTCTTACCATCTGCGATGTCTTCTAAATCCACATCCAGATTCATATCCTGGAAGACCCAGAACAAGGTAAAAAGTATGACTTTAAGGTGTTACCATACATGCCAAAGGAATTGCAGGATTTCACCAATTCACATTAACTGAAACCCAAGATATATGCATGAGGATGTTTCTTAATGGTGTTATATTAGGACAAAAGGAATACAGTATTCTATTAACCTAAATGTTTTTGATAAGGGTTCACTAAGCAGAGATTCTTGATTCAAAGTGTAGTTCACACATCTGGGAGTAACTCTTAACAATATGACTGAAAATTGGACCCAATGGTGTTCTGCACTGAATGAAACTGAGATGTCAAAACTTCCTCGCTATAATGTAATAGAGGAAAGTATACACGTGTTTAGAAAGACAGTTTTAAAAATATGACAGATGTGCTCACTAATGTACTAAACACATCCCCGAAAAGGGTCCAAAGGGTATTCCCTTCATCAGGACTTGAAAAATACATTGGTGAAGGCAGTATTGGAATCTTTAAAGAACTTTGTAGTAGCTACTCCCTGAAAATCAGAAATGACATTGGGAAATGCTGCCATAGAACTGAGCTTCTTGAATTTAATGAGAATGATGGAATTCTACAAGGGTATTTAAATCCCAGGGACCAGATGGGAATGGTTACCATAAGGGGCAGCAAAGTCAAACGGGTAAAGGCAATAGTTTGACCTGCAAAGATTTTTGGTATTGCCTAATTGATCATGGAGTCCAGAGTACTGAAACAGATGAGCATTCTACTAAAGTCTTAACTTGATTTGTATAAGCATTTAACCTCTAGAGTTAGTGAAAAGAAGCCTGATTTGAATCATCACATCAGGGAATTACTTTCCCTTGATCCATTTCCATATGAGAGCAGGTTCACAAACCCAGAACTCTCTGAATAAAGGGGAGGCTGGATCTTTTAAAGGAAGGATTCTGCTATGCCATCCAAAATTCATACTGTAAATCTACACTCTAGTCTTCCCTGATGGGAAATGTGTAATGGCAAGAGGGAAATACTGACTTTTTGATGACTACTGGATTACTGGCTCTGACCTGATACTAGTTCCTGATGACCCAAATTGCCTCTGGAGTCCCATAGTCAGAGGAAGAGCTTATGGAAGTCAAACATTTTAATCAAGTTTTTACTTAAATCTGTCTCATAGTGGACCAAAGAGTCCCTGAACCTACCCCATAGTTATTTTCCTAATTCTGAAAGGCTTATTTGGAGTAAAAATACTCAGAAACTGGCAGAACTCCTGCTCCCCTTGTTGGTTTCACGATCTGTAGAATGAGGGCTTTTACAGTAGTAATGGCAACAGAAGCTCCTAGAACTGCCTCTACATACCAAAATGGGAAATTAAATCAATACTTCATTCATGGAGAGATTTGAGAATTATTTCTACCATGAAGGATTTTAAGGATGAAGGAAAGTTAAATCCTCTTTTTTTTATTATTGTTTTTGGCCTATAGTCTTGTACAGACAGAAGACAGAAGGATTTTGGAGAATTACCCTGTATTATCACAAATTTAATCAGATGTGAGAGTGAAAAATTACATAGGAAGAGGAGACATTCTTAATCCATCCCTTGATTCCTGAATCCATGAATTGGTGTAGAACCACCATTTATTTGTTGATGAATTAGGCCCTATACAACATCTTAGAAGCCCTCCAAAATGTTTCCACCCAGCTGATGCCAGAGTTGATTATTTGGGGGAAAAAAGATGTTGCATCATTCTGTCAGGCCATCTGTTCAGGGTGATGGGGAACACGGTAATACCAGCGATTCACGTGAGCATGAGTCCACTGCCACGTTTTTTTAAACTGTAAAATGAATTCTCTGAACAGAAACAATATCGTATGGAATACCCTATCGGTGAACAAAGCATTTTGTAAGTTCATGGATGCTATTTTGGCAGAAACTTTGCAGGCTGGGGAGGCAAATCCATACTCAGGGTAAGTGGTTGTTTCTGTGAGAACAAACCACTGCCTGTTTGGTGATAAAAGTGATCTAAAGTAATCTTACTGCAATCAAGGCGGTGGGCTGGTCCTTCCATAGAATGGTGCCAATATTGGGAAATAATACTTTCTCTGCTATTGTTAGGTTGAGCCCTCAGCAGTGACTGTAGCTAGACTGGCCTTGGTGAGTGGTAGTTCACATTGCTGAACCCACATATAATCTCCAGTCCTGTCACCACTGTCTCTGTTTCTGGGCTCACTGGGCAAGGACAAGGGTGGCTGATGAAAGAGATTGGACAACACACACAGAACCCATCATCTTATCCAACTGATGATTGAGTCCTCTCTCCTGAGGGTGCTCTTTGGTGAGCAGTCAAATGGAATATATGTTATTCACATATCTTTTCCTCAGAACTTCTTTGTCACCAATTTTCAAACCACGCTCCTCCCAAGTCCTTGTCAAGGCAGCCAAAACACCTTGATTATAGTAAGATTATATTAGATCACTTTAATCACCAAACAGGCAATGAATTGTTCTTACAGAAATAGCCACGTACCCTGATTATGGATTTGCCTCCCCAGCCTGCAAAGTTTCTGCCAAAATAGCATCCATGAACTTACCAAATGTTTTGTTCACTGATAGGGTATTCCATACGATATTGTTTCTGTTCAGAGAATTCATTTTACAGTTTAAAAAAACGTGGCAGTGGACTCATGCTCACGTGAATCGCTGGTATTACCGTGTTCCCCATCACCCTGAACAGATGGCCTGACAGAATGATGCAACATCTTTTTTCCCCCAAATAATCAACTCTGGCATCAGCTGGGTGGAAACATTTTGGAGGTCCTCTAAGATGTTGTATAGGGCCTAATTCATCAACTAATAAATGGTGGTAGTTCTACACCAATTCATGGATTCAGGAATCAAGGGACGGATTAAGAATGTCTCCCCTTCCTATGTAATTTTTCCCTTTCTCATTCCCCTACTATCTTACCTAATATGTGTTGATACTGGTTGATTTTATATTTCAACAATTAAATTAAAGGATATCCAAAGTAAGGGACAGTCTAGAAACAAACTGTGCCCCGTATGAACATGAAGGTGAAAATACTAATGAGGGAAGGTGTCAAGAACTGTGAAGACTTTGAGGCTTTACTCTACTTGCAATCTAGCAAGTTGGCCTGCCACACCTTCAGGGCAGAAGACATAAAATTCCTAGGTTAAAGACAAAGGACTTTATTACTTACAGCAACAGCAGTAGCCAGAGAATCAGCATTTTCCTGCACCGGTTCCCTGAGACCCAATTCCCACAGGGTGACACGAAGAGAGCCAGGCGGTACCTGTGCATGCAGTGAACTGTATTACAGGAGAGGGACCCCAATTTTAAGGAACCTGAAACTTTCATAATGAGAAATAAGAATGTCTGCTCTTTGCTCAAAAAAAGACGCTATCTTTACCTTCCAAGGCTATTCATGACACAAACATCCTTTAGAAGACACTCCAGAACAAAAGCAGACAGTGCCAAGACATGTGGAAATGTGAGAGACTCATGAAGAATTGCCTCCCAGCAGGAAGTTTCACATATTTTATTGAAAAATCTAAGAAATCATGTGAATCATGTACAATATTTTCTCACAAGAAAACCTTTAAGCTGGTTTTTAAACGTTTCACAGAATTGTAAAACTTTTTTAATTTTTAGAAAGAAAAAACACAATGAAACTACCACAGTGTTATAAGCTTTTTGTTTTTCCTTGTTTCTAGGGAAAAGACTGAAAACTAGTAAATTTTCTCATGATTTGTGAGGCTAAGTACTATAGTCTTTTATAGATCTGCTAAAAAGATACAAGGAAATGAGGGGATCAACACTTTCTTCATTCAAAATATTTTAAAAAGCTAAAATCTAATGACAACATGTTAAAATAATACACATTTTTGTAGGATGTTACCATTTCTATAACGGTTTCTCTACACTATATCAACAGTGCAATGGTGATTCAGTGTAAATCATTACAGTGTTTCATTGTTACAATACTTGTGTTCAAGTACATGTTCATGAACATGATCAAAGTCTCTATTTTGACTTTTCTTTTTCATTATTAAAATAAGGCTATAATTACAGTAGAATTTTTCCTATGGATATCTCTAAATCTGAACGCAATGCATAATACATTCTCTAAAAACCTGTTCAACGCTATGAGGTTTGTTATGTTGACACATCTACTGCAGATTACAGAAAATGGGCTAGTCCTGCATCAGGACACCAAAAAACAAAAATGATTTCTCTCCATATATAACTAAACTATTACGCTAAATTAGTATACATTCTGGATAACTCAATGGTATTGTCGAGGAGAGAGTAGCATCTTAGAGACAGCCCTAACTTAAAAAAAATGGGTTTTTTTGTTTTGTTTGTTTAAAGCCTAAAGATCTTGGTTTTTTGTTTTTCCCTTTTTATTTTTATTCCGGAAACTGGATCCAACTTATTTATATAAAATTATTTATGAAGCCATATAGTATAAATCAAAATGTTTGTAGAACCAAAACAAACACCATATTGGATGTGTGGCAGGCAAAAAAAATAAATTAATTTGATTAAATTATATGTAATCTGATAATATTTGTTCTGAAAAACATGCTAGTGTGTGTGTTTATAAATAATGTAATTGCAAAGAGCTGTTAGCCAGCCAGCCTACTAGAGGTCAACTCTTCTGCTGCAGCTTTTGGGCATAGAAATCCCTGCATGTCTCACAGCAGCGCTGATACCACCGCATATCCTGACAGAGGTTCTTCTCACGTATCACTCGGCAGTACACAGGCCACTGATTTCCCAGGCACTTGAAAGTCAGAGCAGCTGTGAAGCAGAACACAGGGAACTAGGTGTCATGAGATAAACTAGGTGTCATGAGTAGAAACAAAGAGCAATCACTTAAGCTGGAGATTTTGTACACACACGTTGACTCATGTATATTACCTCATGGAGCATAAAAGATAAAGAAACACACACACACACACACACACACACACACACACACACACACACACACACCCTATAATAAAGGACTAAAGTGAATGAATAATGGTCTTACTCATGAGCTTCTATAGACTTATTAAAGATAGACTTCCCAAATCCAATAAGTCTACTGAAAGTGGCTTTTAAGTTTCCATTTCATGGCTTCCATTTAAGCTTCTTTTGGATTTTTAGTTGAGAAGAAGATTAAAAAGAAAAATGAATGTGTTCAATATGTCCACCATTACGAGAATACAAATTAATAAGTATTGTTATGGATGACATTGCAAAGACATAGCGAAACAAAAATCTGCTCACACTTATTTCACATTCCTTGTTTCCTAGATAGCAGACATGTCTAGCTGGGATTTTAAGAATCGCAATTTCAGGCTTCCTTAAAATCAAAGCTGATTATCAAAAGTGACTAAAATTTACAGCAATAAAGTGCTTGAAATGAGCTCTTGGTATAAAAAATTCAGTCATGTAGATTTGGCCCCAGTTTTTCTGAAGAAATAGCGTGTTCTGGCATGTATAATAAAAGACAGTTCTGCTACAATTGTTCCATTTGCCACTATTCTAGTATGATTCATTAATTTATGTTTAAAAACCTTAAGATTTTCCAACCACTGTGCTTCTGTGTTTGGGGATATGCTTTCAAGAACAAAATGAACAGAGAAAATGGAGCTTTAATTAAATTCTCCTTTTAATTCATTATTTTCTGACACATGATACTTCAAGAAGGACTCCAAATAATTGTTGGAGAAAGGGATTATGCTGTTTCTGAATACAAGGATTTAGGGCATCTGCTCTAGGATTGCTTAACTTTTTGTCTTAACTACTTTTAATTCTACTTGAACTGATTATTTCTTAGAAATGTTAATTATTTGGCTTAAAAAAGAGAATTTTTATATTTCCATGAAGAACACAAACTTTTCCATTTGATTGAATCGTATGCCTGGAAAAGTATCTATGACAATTTAGCTCCTTGCATTTTGGCAATATTATTCTGTATGATTAAACTGATCCCCTGGAGATTATACATATAAATTGAAACTGAAGGTTTTCCCCCCTGGTAACCATGTTTGTTTTCTGGATCTGTGACTCTATTTCTGTTTTGTAAATAAGTTCATCTGTACCACTTTTTTAGATTCCACATATAAGTGATATCATATGATATTTGTCTTTCTCTGTCTGACTTATTTCACTCAGTATGCCAAGGAGGAAAAGGGGGGAGGGATAAACTGGAATACTGGTATTGACATATACATACTACTATATGTGAAATAGATAACTAATAAGGACCTACTGTATAGCACAGGGACCTTTGCTCAATACTCTGTAATGACCGAACTGGGAAAAGAATCTAAAAAAGAGTGGATATATGTATATGTATAACTGATTCACTTTGCTGTACAGCAGAAACTAACACAACATTGTAAATCAGCTACACTCTAATAAAAATTAATTAAAAAAAAAATGAAGATGTTAAACATATATTAACCCAGTGACATCCAGGCAGCAGTGCTATTAAAAGCCACTAACTGCCACAAAAATAAAGGCTAATTCATTCATGAATATTTGTTATTCAAATGCAGGATATATATACTTAAAATACATACTCTACTTCTTGATGATGTATTAGATTAAATAGCAGGAATTGAGAATATATGTGAAAGCATTTTATAACATAAAAACTATGTAAATCAATGTTACTACTATTTATTTTTATTTAACATTATGTCCTTAAAGATGAAAAAAATGGTACTTCTTGTTCAGTGGTGTAGATACATGCATCTGTTCTCCTTGAAAGTGATTTTTTTACTCTTTATCTCTCCAAAGGATAATTTGTACCCAGCGTCACAAGGAAGGCTATTAACAATGAAGAGATCCAAGGTGTACACTACAACCTCACCTTTCCATAGACATTACCTTAACTGAGGGTTCTGCCATGGGACCGGTCAGAACCAAAAATATGGTTACATCCTTCAACCCTTTATAGGATGACCTTGGGTGGTATGGCATTCATATTTCCAGGGCCTGGACCTGAGTAGACAGCTCAGGAATGAAAATAGTTTAGTCTTTAGGATTTTTTACCCATATGATAATCTGGACTAAACTATAGTTGAATAGATCCAATTTAGTCAGAACCAAACTAATTAGTATAGATCGATAACTAAGCTTTAAAGTGATATGCAAAATAGAAGAAGCCATGATCATTTCCATGTTTCTCAAAATCATCCCCTTTTTGGTCTGCTTACCCAGCCTGGGTGATGTTATAGTATTTACATTAATCTTCTCATTGCAGGGCTGAAGGTGGCATGGCCTGTATGCTGCAGGTTTTTCTGAAGAAAAACATTCATTTCCATGTCTTCCTGTGATCTTATGCATGCACTGAATAACACGGGACTGCATTCCTTTGCCACAGGTAATTGAGCACTAGGAGAGATAACAAGGTTTTGTTAAATGTTCTTTTTGTTTCCTTTTTCTAGGCTGTGAGCCACCTTCTCCTTATATTTGCTAAAATTGAACATGAGCCACAACATCCAGGGTTAATGTAAAACATGGGTCAGAAATGTTGTTGTTCATAACTTGGGCACAGTGCTGTTCAGAATATTTAGCTGACTTAAGGCAGAGCTTTGGACAATGAAGGACATAGGCGATTAAAAAAATTTACAGCAGAAATTAACACAACATTGTAAATCAACTATACTTCAATAAATTTTTTTTAAAAAGTTGGAGAGTATAACTTGGGAAAGAGAGTGGGTGATACCAGTAAGTAATGAACTTGGGCAGACAGTTTTTAAAGCTTTAACATCCAGTTTGCAACAAATAATTGATTCACTGTTCTTTAATTTAGTCATTGATGCTCGAGAGTTAGATATGCCCAACTGTGGAGCCAGATCCTCGTTACAGCCTTTCAATGTACTCATCCACTCCATTTGCTCTGGCCTTAAAATGTTTATTAAGAATATCAACATGAAAAAATAAAAAGAATATCAACATGGCTGGGGGCTTCCCTGGTGGCGCAGTGGTTAAGAATCTGCCTGCCAATTCAGGGGACATGGGTTCAAGCCCTGGTTCGTGAAGATCCCACACGCCGTGGGCCGTGGAGCAACTAAGCCCGTGCGCCACAACTACTGAGCCCATGTGCCTAGAGCCCGTGCTCTGCAACAAGGGAAGCCACCGCAATGAGAAGACTGTACACTGCAATGAACAGTAGCCCCCTCTCGCTGCAACTAGAGAAAGCCTGTGCGCAGCACCAAAGACCCAACACAGCCAAAAATAAATACATAAAATAAATACATTTATTAAAAAAAGAATATCAACATGGCTTATCAACCTGATGTGTTATTGAAATAACTGCTATGACTTTGCAGATTACATGACATCCAAAATTGTGCAAATAATATTTGATAATATGTATTTTTCTAATAAGATACCCTTTTAATGGATTCCTGTATTTCAGCTAAATGTAGTTTGTCTTTATTTGTAAGATATTTCAGAGAACATATTTAACTTACAATGTTTGTTTATTAAAGAAGTCTCTTGGGTCCATATATATCACTAGATTTAATTTGTTACACAAATTGATGTTGAGTTGGATGAGAAAATACAATTATTTTATGGTATCAAAATTACATGTGGGAGAGGGAATGTTCTTGTGTTTCTGAAAATAGTAATTATTTATTTACTAGTTATATTATTTTCTATGTGGTAAAGATTTAGCCAAATCTGGCTAAACAGTTCTAAAAAACTTAGAACTCTTTATAGAGATGATCTCGGTGTATTCTATTTGAAAATTGGTAAATACTTTCTGATTGTCACCTTTTAGATATGCAGGCACAAGGTTTGTAATGTTTGTTCCCCTTTGTATTTGATCAAGTCATTGTTAGGATTGCATTTTCTTTGTAAGAATTTTCAGCTCTTCCTTTACTGTCATCTTGGGTCCCCTGCTCTTCTTATTTTCATTAGCACAAGAAGCATTCTACACAAACCCTTGACACCTCAAATCTGTCTGCTCCTGTTCACTTTGTCTTTAGTTCCCAGTCTTCCAGTCAATCCCAAATATTAACACAGAATATGTATTCTTTTAAAATTGCTTTATATATATATAAAATCTCCTTGGAAAAACCTTCAGTTATTGAGTTCCCCATTGTCTAAGAGATAAAGCCCAGTATCCCCAAATCTCCAGGCTGGCATTTATCTAGCTCCTCAAACAATTTTCCACCTCTCTGCTTTAGGGATCATTTGCTCTATAAAACACTAATCATGCCCTTTCTTTTTTTTTTTTTTTTTTTTTTTTTTTTTGTGGTATGCGGGCCTCTCACTGTTGTGGCCTCTCCCGTTGCTGAGCACAGGCTCCGGACGCACAGGTTCCAGACGCGCAGGCTCAGCAGCCATGGCTCACGGGCCCAGCTGCTCCGCGGCATGTGGGATCTTCCCGAACCGGGACACGAACCCGTGTCCCCTGCATCGGCAGGTGGATCCTCAACCACTGCGCCACCAGGGAAGCCCCACTTTCTACTCTCACAATTACAACTGTGCCTAGCCTCTTTTCAAATCACAATCTCAAATCCACTACTTCCACGAAGTGGTCCACAACTATCCCAACTACTTAGGCATAGTTATGCTTCAAAACCATATATCCATCCATCTGAAGCTACCCCTTAGAATCACTTGGAGAAAAAAAGTTTTTCACTATAGATTTTAAGGCCGAGAATTCTAAGTCAGGAAACAGATTGAGTCTGGGAATATACATTAAAAAAAAAAGTATATAGGTGATTCTGCTGCACAGCCTGAGTTTGGAAACTACTGGTCAATAGCATGTGTTCTGCATTTAATGTAGGCCAGTGTGTATTACTTTTTATCTGTATTATCTTTTCATGTATCTAGTTTGTCTCTTGGTAAATCTCTTGAAATTAGGCTCACTGTCATATCACTTTCAGTAATAAAACCTACATATCAGGTATGAAAATAGCTTACTAAGAATAATACAATTTTATGTGCATGCTATTAACATGCATCTACTTTATAGATGACTGATCTTTCTAAATTTTATTCTGTAAATACTTCTGCATATAACCCTCCTTGTATCTGATGAATTCTTAGCTTTATGCAAACAGCAGATTAAAAAAGAACAACTGGGATATTACATGCCTTTAAATCTGATTTTTTTTTCTTGTTAACTTCTATAGGATCTAAATGTTTCCAGTTCAGTTTAAGCTTTATTATAACTTAAAAACTATTGTAAGAGGAGTAACTGTTTGACATGGTCTTTCCCCCTTGGAAGTATGTATCTTAGTATCACTCAATAGAATGGATATAAGTATTTAAATATAGACACCATGCTTCTTAGAAATATTTTCAGGAAAATTCAAAACAGTTAAACTAAAAACTTTTAAGGGGTTAAGCTTATGTGGAAAAATATTCTAGTATCTACTGCTAAAATTTTGGGAGAGCTTGGAAATAATCACAATACTTGAGAAAGAAAAAGAACAATGGGAGTTTTATAATAGATGAACTCATTCTGATGCAATAGAGAAGGTTCTCAATCATATGTCAAAGAAGCCTAGTAATCAATCACAGGCTATTCCCAATACTTTCAGCTAATCTTATATCAACTCCGAAGGACATGTGTTAACCAAAGTAATGTCATTTTTCAGGATTACAAAGTAACTATAGCTACACGATAACGCAGAATACATAATTTTATCAGATAATGGCTGAAGAGTGCCTTCCATAAAAATTTCTCTTAATTAAGAGAAAAAAATCATTTAATTAAAATGGTATCATTCCTGCCTTTGAAACTAATGGAATAAGCTTGATTATGAAATTAGTCTAATAGCCTTGGAATCTAATTTTCATTAGAATACTTTAATAATAAAAATATTAAGCTTTTACTAGTAATTATGTTCTTTATAAAATACACAGTGGTAAAAATTTTATTACAAATGTGTGAAAAATAAACAGATATTTGAAATGGAACAATTGAAATCCCAAAGTATCTTCCAAACTATTCCTTACTTTATTATGGAAGATACCTCTAAATAATTGGATATTTCTCAAATCACATCACTATGATTAAAGACAGACAGACATTAAAAGAAAAAGTCAAGGGCTTCCCTGGTGGCGCAGTGGTTGAGAGTCCGCCTGTCGATGCAGGGGACGCGGGGTCGTGCCACGACCCGCAAAGACCCCGCATTCCGCGGAGCGGATTGGCCACTGAGCCTGAGCATCCGGAGCCGCAACGGGAGAAGCCACAACAGTGAGAGGCCCACGTACCGGAAAAAAAAAAAAAAAAAAAAAAAAAAGAAAAAGTCAAAATAATTCTGGCTTGAAATGAGGAGACCTGGGCTCTAATACTATCTCTAGAACCTAACATACCTGGGACTTAGTTTTCCTTTTTGTAAAGCAATGCATTGTAGTAGATCATAACAACACTTTCAGGTCTAAATTACTACAAAAGGAAAAATTCCAAATAACTAATTATTAAAAGTTACTATAGTCAGGCAATTGTTAAGTGGTGACACTGCATAAAAGTAAATATGCTAATTTCATTATCTAATTATTCACTATGCTACCCAACAATGGTATGATAGGCAACTATTAAATGAAGTCTCAAAATTATAGTTTTTTGAATTTTTCAGAATATTCAATCATTTATTGGCTTTTCAAATATTTACTGATCACCCATCATGTTCAGGATCCTGTGCAGAAGCTAAAAGTAGTAGAAATTATTAATACTATGGGGCTGGTACTTTATTCAATAAACTTTACAACAAAACACAATGATCTAAAATAGATGGAGTTAGAGTACGAAAGATTGTGGAAGCTAGGCAATTTCACCCATTCTTAGCCAAGTGTTTAATATTTTAAATAATCAGTTGTACTATGGAACCAGTTTGTTGCTTTAGGGTCAAAGGGAACCAATAATACTACTTCTGAAAGCTTTCACTCGATACAATACTAATGGTAGTTAGCACTTACTTAGTATTTATTATATGCCAGGTACGGTGTTAAAGGTTACATTTATTTTAATATCTCATATGAAGTCAATGAGTACTGTTATTATTCCTTTTACACAGATGAGAAAATAGAGGCTCAAATAAGTGAAACAAAGTGCCCACAGTTTTATAGCTAAGAAGTGGTGGTACTGGAGTTTGAACCCTCATATACTAAATTCAAAGACTGGACACTTACACATTACTTGATACTAGAAGATTGCTAATATTTCTCTTTATGTTAACAGTTAAAAATCTTCTCTTTTCCCCTATTCCTGCCAAATAACCTCTTATCCCCATATCTCATTCTTAACCTAAAACTACCGAATTAGAAGGCCTTTTTGGTTTTGTTTTACTATAACTCAGGCTATGTGATATGAGATAAACTCTTTCGCCCTAAGGACAATTCACAAGCATGCTTTATCTTTAGATAGACTGATCATAGAATTTATCGTCCAAATCAGGGCACTTGTGAAAGAAGTTGCCGATAATTATTCCTAGGCTACAGGCATAAAAGGGGACTGCCCTGGCTAATCCGGGACACGCTGTCACACTATCTAGACAACTTAGTGATAGATCTATATATTACATGATAAAACAAATGAATGGACACACGAAATACCTATTATATTCCAGGCACTATCTAATGTGCTTTTACACATAATGTCTTGGTTAATCTTCCTCATAACCCTAATAATTTTACAGATGGGAAGAGTAAGGCTCACACAGATTATTTCATTCATTCATTCAACAAATATTTACCAAAACTCTACAATGTACCAAATACTGTTCTGGATTCAGGGAAGTGATAGTAAACAAAATAGACAAAAATGTGTACCTTCAAGGAGTTTACACTATAATACGGGAGGCAAGAAGGTCAAGAATTAAAAAACATTGTATATTAGATACTGACAAGTGCTATGGAAAATATTAAAGCTGGGAAGGAGGACTGGGAAAATTTGGGGTGGGGTTTAGCGATTCATATGGAATGATTAGGGAAGGACTCATGTAGAAGGTGACAAAGACTTGCTCCATATGAAGGAGAAACAAATGCACATCTTTGGATTCCAATACAGTGTTCTTTCCACTGTCTCTACAGATCTTGGATCATGTTCAATGGCTTTCTTTCCCCTTCCTCCCTCCCTCTCTTCCTTCCTTCCTTCCTCCAGTCCTCCCGCCCTCCCTTCCTTCTTCCCCTCTGTCTTTTTTCTAATACATTTTAAACCTTGCTCTTCACATATGTACTAAGTTAAAAAATATTTGAAACACGGCAGCACTGCAGACCTCTACTAACGGACCAAATGCTAAAATGTCAACATCAATTTGCCAGCAACTGGTAAAAAAAAAAAACATAGGGTGCACCAGATAACTTGCCATTGATCTTTTACAAGGAAAATTTCCTGAATAAAGTAATTTAATGAGAGACCTGTGCTGTCTGACAAATAGTCTGTTCCCCAAACAGTTTTAATATTGCCCTGAAGGACCTTTGAAACTAAGCACCTACAACCAATTCCATGAACTAAAAGCCTTTAATTCTGAACAGGAAACGCAATCTTGATGTAACAGGCTTACTACAGTAAAAAGGGAAATAGTAATCTTTAGAACAAACTTAAGCAGCAAGGCACAAGAAAAACTGATGTTGGTAATTCCTCTTTCCCACCATTAAATGAGCCCCAAAGGCCCTGAAAATAAAATCTGTTTGACTTAGTGACATTCATCATTTCAATCTACCTGAGAAAATTATGACCTCCCTTGCACTTGAGTACATGAATATTATAATATCTTTAGATAATATCGTGATAGATTTCTCTTATAATGGAATAAACCCTTTCTTGACCTGGGACATTCGTGACAATTTCTAAGATTGTATTAAATTAAGTCAACCTTATAGTTTGCATGTCAAACACTAAACATGATAAAGGAAACTTCCTCAATAATTCAAACAGTTTGGACTATTAAAATGATTACAGAAATAGTTCAGTAAATGAGAACCATGAATACAAATGGTAGCAAATTAGCAAGAAGGCTTTATCCTCTTTTAAAATGAGATATATATATATTATATAACCTTATAACTATTTCCATTATCTAAAACTTCCTTTTTGTCATTCTTACACCACACAACAAGACCTGACTTGCTTTATTTTACCTATGAAAATTTCATCTAAATAAACTAACTGAAAGGGAAATCTCTGGGGGAAAATAAGCAATGTCCAAGCTGGTGGAAGGGTACAGTAGACGTTTACCTAACTCAGATGTTTATAATATTCTAAAAATGGCCAAGGAGGATCTGGTGATATATATAGATGTGAACTCTTGGAAAGTTATATTTACTAAGGTAGTGATAGGTCTGAGTGGGAGGGTTTGCCAGTACTGGTAAAGGCAGGTTAAGATGCTAGAATGATCTGGCAAATTTGTGGACTGGTCTAAATGTGAACAAATGAGGGACATAGAAAAAAATGTAGGAAAAAAACTGTACTCAAAACATTCTTAACAAATTCGCAACTGAGGCATTGTCATAGAAACAAAGGAATGAAATGAACTGTGAATGGCTGTGAAGTCCATCTCATGGACAAGACAAGATGTGGACTCCTTTCTTCCACCACAAAGGATGGATGAGTGGTGAGGCACTGCCCAAAAAGCAAACTGCAGTAAGAAACTGACCATGGAAATTTCACACCTGACAGTATTATTTATGGCATTAATAGACAGTGTTGCTAAGATCTTGGTTTAATACTTGGAAAAATATGTAAACACCTTATACTAGGTGTTCAAGGAAAGGCTATTTATCTTGAGACATTTTATTGATATTATAATTCCATTATGTCCAAAGGCAGTGAGTGTGTGCTATAAAATAACTGTGGCCTGATGAAACTCTTTAAGTTTTCAAGTCTAATCTGATGCATTGAGGATAATTAGGTCTTAAATAGAACAATGGTATAAATACATTTTTGATGGGTCATATAAACATATAAGGGATGAGTGTATTCTGTTACTAAATTTTCATTATATTATATAGAAATATTCATTTCACGATAGATTTGAATATGTTTATCAAGAATACGTATCTTTTAAAAATAATCTACATGTATTGTTCCCCGAAGTTTCTATGAATACCACAATGCTTAGAGGCATAAATCCACTAAATACTAGTGAATAATAGCAAACATGCTCTGTAATACATTGACATGGGTAAAACATGTTTAATTCAAAGAAAAAAGGCTGCACAGGCACAAATAAATAGCTATCTACAAGTTTATAAAGTGCCAAAATGAGGGACAAAAATAGTGAACACGATTTTAGGAGGTTTTCAAAGCTCATCCATAGTACCACTTGAATCCACTTTTGTAAAGTGCAAAATTATCTTCCTGTCACTGAAAATTCATGAATCATGTAGGAATATCCACAAGGGCTCATGATATGATCTACGTGTTATCATGTCTCTATCAAATTCACCAAAGAACACTGTTGTCTTTTTGTTCAAGAAGTAACCTATGTACTTCTGGACAACTAAATTTCACTTAAGAAGCCTTTAAAAATGGGATATCCGTAAATATCTCTTAACTACTTTCCTATTTAGAGAAGAGACACTAATTATTTCCACTGATCTCTGATTCTTGCACTGCTTCTCTGCTCCATGGGTTCTGAGATCAAGTAGATCTATTCTGCATACGTGATTTTCAGCACGGCGCTACAAAAGACTTCCATATCTAGTCTTAGGTATTGGGATCCTATGGTAAAATGCCAAATCTTAAAATCACTGGTTAAATATTGGTTTCTACATTTCCTTTCAGGACTTCAGAATAGTCAGATAGACACTGTTTGGTGCTAGTTAGTTATTTGGAATATTTAGACAACCCAGGTTTGGGAACAATTGGGACACTATGGTATAAGTAAATGTGTACACTTAGGTTAAATAATCAACTAGTTTGGCAGTGAGTTTATGGAATTATCAATCTGTGCATGTTAAACTCTAAAGTTAAATTGTAAAACTCTTCAAGCTTAAATCCTGTAAAATGTCCTCTTAAACATTATACCAAAGGGGCAGAAAGCCCAAAAGTAAAAATACTACTGTACAGTATTTATTTGGAGTTTTACTGGATAACAAACATAACTAAACTAGTTTGCTTTTAAATTCCTTAAAACCCCCCCCCCAAATTTCAGTGTATTTAGGGGTTAAAAATAATAATTCTCACACTTGGCCAGGACAGAGATTACCCGAGATTCCTTCCTTCTAGACTGTGCCAAAGATATATATTTTGGAGAGAATGTGTATTCTCCAGGCCAACAGCTAAGGAAGGCTCTGTAATGCTTTACTCATTTCCAGCTGGCCTCTGTAAGAAATAGGAATTCCTAAATTAAGAGAAAATTGTCACTGGCAGATAGAGTTCAATTTTTTTTAACCTATATAATAGACAGTCTTCTAGAACCTGATATAATTCATAATGATAAGTGCCAATCTATAACAAGGTTAACAGCATTGACTTGGATAATTTGTCTTTGGGAATAAATGGATTATTCCAAAGTGGTTTAACAAGAGTGAAGTAGCATTCACGGTGGAGAGTGGACCTCATAAGGAAACTAAATGATGATTTCTACTGGAAATTATTAGCACAGCATTCCTATTCATTTATGTATATGTTTGGCAGTTCCATCTTTAAACGTTTTAATAAAGTGAGTGTGAAACAAGCGTACTAAGGAACAAAAGTTAGCTTTGTTTTGTAAGATTTGCTGTTTGTTTTGGTCAGGGTTGCAGCATCTTTTTAAAGTAGTTCATATGCTTAATTTAACACATGGGTATTTGGAATTGAATCTATTCCTAGAGGTCAGACATAGAGGATTTTTTGCATATGTCTTTAGTTAAATATTTGTTTGGTTCTACAGTTCAAACTATTTTTGTCTCTTTAATGAAAATGTTTGCATATAGTTACTGCAAATCAAGGAAATGTGTGTGGTAAAAATCAAGCAGAGCGCTTATGAATGATTAGCAGAGAACTGAATACGTTATGAAAGGTCATAATAATCCCCTCAATCATTTTGTATATCAAAGTACACACTGATCACCACAAAGATGGAATTAAAAAAAAAGATGCTTTGCATTAAGAAGCAATTAAACACAAAGTTTGGGCACATTTGCAATTCTGTCAGTGCTGAGCCTATGAATCATAGGATGTTACAGAGGTGAAAAAAGACTATCAAGACATTTCTATTTTATCACTATCATCCCAGTGAAACATCTTCCCATCAGGGACACTGTTTGGAAAGACAGTGATTGAATTTCTTTCTCAAATAAGATACTTTCCAGGTCTAGTCCAACAATTCTGTCAGAAATGGATCAGATCCTTCTGTGGCCACGTTAGAGAAGTGTGTGTTTTTGTTTTGCTTTTAATAAATAAACTCTTGATTTAAAACAGCACAGAGAGCATTATATAGCTACTTTTAACTTATTCCAACCTGAAATAAACCAAGTATTTGCTAGTTCCCAGAGAAATCTCTTAAGTGTGCTTTGCTTCCATCTGCTGCTTTTCTTCTAGGTGAGATAACTACTCTCTAACCTGTCAGGTATTCCAGCCAAATGAATTCCAGAAAATACAGAAGAAGTCTGACAGCTTCCTTGAACCTCAATCTTAAGCATCCTTTGGGCTTAAATAGCATGTTACTCAAATAAGGGTGGATTTACTTTTTTAAAAGAAAATCACATTTTTAAGTAGTTTGATATACCATACAGGAAAAGGTCAAGGGAGTCATATGTTTACATAAAATTATATCAATTACCTTAATTTTCCTGGAGAAAGATAAGCTAGTTACTAATTTTTTGTGGTAAATTATATGAAACATTGTAGTTGTTATAGAACCAGAAAAATAAAATGGGCCACAAGAAAAGAAGTACAATGCTTACATGTATCATACATTTTTGCTTACTTGTTGAAGAAGTTTGAGCAGTCATTTATTCAATAAATATCACCGCATGGCTTGCCATAGTCTGGTCACTCAGACAGAGGAGTGAGAAGGGTAAAAGGGTTAAGACAATCTTAACGAAACAGCAAAAATATAAGGCAATAAGTAATTGAGAGAAATTAATGTAGTCAGTAAGTGCAGACAGATTCTGTCATTTATTGGGGAATTTAGGTACTTGAGCTGGCCCTTAAAGGACTTGGATGGTCGTAAAAAACACATTCTAGGCAAAGAGAAGTGTATAAACAAAGACATGGAGATTGGAGAAGTACAAACTGCTCAGGCCTGAGCTTAGTGGAGATACTGAATTAATGAGAATAATGAGCCAATTCTCAAAAGGTAGGTTAAGACCAGAATATAGAAAGCTTTGAATGTCAGAGTGAGTATCTGGTAGTTGACAGTATAGCCAATGACAATTCTCTGAAATTGTTTGAACTATAGGATAGAGTGTTGAAGTCATCCCCCTATACGGGGGTAAGGAAGAACATTAGAAATTGTTACTCTAGTCCTGCTGAAAATATAAAAAGGACTGCAGTATTATATTGAGAGTGAAGAGCAACCCAGGCAAAACACTACCTGTGTATAGAAGAAAAAGTGCCAAGGATAGCTTCTACTTGGGTATCTGGGAAGAAGGTATTAACATTTTTCAAGAAAAAGGAAATTGGGAGTGGGATATGGTTTGAGGAAATAAAATGAGGAATGCCACTGGCACAGTCCTATAGCAGCTGACATTTGAGAATAAAAAAATAGGCTCCCCTCAACTCCTTCTGAGTTTCCATTTCATTGAACATTCTTAAGCATACTTTCTTCTCTTGTTTCTCACGACTTTGCCTCCTGTTTCTCTGAATACCCCTTTTTTTTGGGTCCTTTTTGCTAGTAGTGGCTTCTTTTCTCACAAGTCTTTAAAGCTGGGAGTTTCTCAGGGCTGCATCTTTTCTTCTCCATCTATACTCCCTTCTAGGGCACGCTTATACTTTAAAATTTAAACACTGCCTAAATGTTGATGATTCCAAAATGTGTATTTCCATCCCATTCCTCTCCTCTGACCTATCTACTAGACACCAGTATTTAATTCTTTTATGGGCACGTGAAACAGTCCAAAACAGAATTCATAAACCTTCCCCTCCAACTTGATTCATCTCTAGGCTTTCCTATCTCATATCACAGAAAGATTATTCATACAAGTTCTTCAGACCAGAAAGCTAACGTAGGATTCCTCCTAAACACACGAACACCTCCCTCCTTCTCACCTCTCCACAGAAAATTAACCCCACTCCTGTTCATTTTAACCTCATAACAAATTTCTCAAAGCCAACCATTTTCCCCATCTCTACTGATACTACAATATGAATAGTCAGCATTTATTTAGGTACTATGTATCTGACCCTTTGCTAATAATTTTTCATAAATTATTTCATTTGGAATCAGTAACTTATCTGAACAGAAAATCCAGAATCCGAACTCAGGGCTGCCTGACTCCATACACCGAGTTATCTCACCAATTACCTAACTTATCAAATCCTCTCCCCTTCCTAGAAATTCTATAATATTCTCATAGCATCTCTCTATATCCATGACATCAATCACTGTTGATACTGCAGCCTGAAAAATGTAAGTATGAAGAAAGTAAGAGTTTCTTTTAATTTCAGACAAAAACTATTTATAAAATTAAAAGTTATATATGGATATATAAGCATAGAAGTTCCTTTCCTTCAATGTAATTCAGATAAACTGTTCTTTGTATATCGGTGCAGAAAAATTTTAATATGTATAAAAAGAATATATGTAAATATAGTTCACACTATATAACTCTTCTGCCTAATATTTACATATTTAATAGTAGTTCTTAGAGAAATTTTCTTATCAGTATGTATATACAAATGTATTTTTATTCAGTACAGTATTCCACTGTTTAAATATAGTATTTTGATTTATGTAACTAGTTAATGGATATACGGATTGTTTCTAAATTTTTGTTGTTCCAAACAAGGCTGCAATAAGCATCTTCATAAATGCAGTTAGCAAATTATTTGAGAATGTCTGTAAGCAAAAGCTATGGCAACAGAGTTGTTGAGTCCAAGAATGTGTGCATTTCAAAATGAGATATCATTTTTTTCACCTATCAAAATGTTTTTTAAAAAGTTTGATAACATCTAATCTTAGAAGTAGTATGGGAAAACATATGTGGAAGCAACAGGGCAGAACTGTGTAAAATAAACTTCCTCTGTATGGGAGCCCCTGGGTATCCCTCAACCCACTTCTCTCATGTTGCCTCTCTGAGCCCTGAATTTGCGTGAGTGTGTGTGTATTTATTTCTAAACAAGTTTGTTAATTTTAATTCTTACCCTATATGGACTCATACATATTTTGTATATAGAAAATAAGGTTATATATATATATATATATTTTCTAATCTATTCTGCTGTTTGTGTTTTGTCTCCTCAGGTAGATCTTTCCTTTTTAAGTAGCTCAAAATATTTTTCCTTGGTCTATACACATCACTGAAACTGGATTACTTTTACCTGCACAGTTAGAGTATTTTGAAATTTAAAGACTTACAGTTGCTTTGGCACATTTTACAGATGTGGGGATTGAGGTTGGGGGGTCTAAGGAACTGCTCTTCTGCATTCAAGACTGATGCAGGTCATGCACTGTGGCTGTGCAGATGCTGGGGTGCCACCCCGTCAACCTGCAGCAAAACCAGGGACCTGTTTGTGAAAAGATTTTCCCTTTCATTTACATTTTGCATCCATATGATGCCTTTCTAACTAGCTGATTATTTGCATATTTGTTCTTGCATTGTATACACGTCTTTCTCTGGGTGTCCTGGTGATATGGTTATGTCCATCTCTGGATATTCTCTGGTATTTGATGAACATATACTTTACTACATCTAAGTAAAAAACACTCAATGTTAAGACTCCTGATTTTAGTTTTATAACAGTCATCAAATTTCATTATATTTTTATGTGAAACCCTCCCCTTGCTCCCACCTATTGAAATTCAATATCCCCAAAGTGAGTTTTGGCATGCTCCATGCTCCATCCCCTATAAAGGACATCAAGAGTAATTTTTAACTCAATGACATTTATTTACTGAATTACTTCTAGGTATGGTTTCGAAGGTGAAATTATAGATGCCCTGGTATGCAGCATGAAAGCACTGATAGCATTATTTTAAGAGTCTAGTGATTTTTCAAGGATCTATTAAGAAGACAGTATTTTTAATCCCTGTGGATTAAAAAAAATTACTTCTCTCACATTTTCCAATCCAAAGGATGTTAAACACATGTTCTTATATTTGCATTTATAATTTATACATATACACGCACATATATATACATTATATATATACATACACACACCCACTTACATACGTATACATAGACACTACTTTAATCTCTCTAAATTATACATTTTCTTTAGATAGAAGACATATACACATAGAATGTGTGCCTCATTCTTTTTAAACTAATATATTTCTGCTATGTTCAATCATATCAGCCAACTGTGTTTGACTACTTTGAGTAATCCGAATACTTTGGAAATTCAATATTTTTATATATCTGGGGCAACAGATACAACTCTCGAGAGATCTTAAAAATAAAAATGATAGCAATGCAAAGAATGTCCTATTCTCTGGCAGTGCAAAGAGACAGAGACAAAACAATTTGATAGCCAACAGTTTAGGGATTATTATGCATGGTTTAGAAGACAGTTATATTTTTTATATAGAATGGTGAGTAGCAAGTTGGGTAAATGTTTGGTGGATGTATCTAAATGACATAGTAGAAAGTTTTTCTTGAGAAAAACCATCTTACTTATCATTGAGTAATTTCTTTAGTATGAACAGCTTACTCGGAGATAAGTGAATTTTTAAAGTAGATTTTCCCTATAATGCAAAATATCTCTTCTTTAGGCTATCTTCGGATAGGTTTCCTCAATGTCTGTATGTTTAAAACCAAGGCCACAATCTTTGATTTACTGACTGAGGCAACAATGATAGAACTCAGTATGATAGATTCATATTTGATTACGGGGTAGCTGCTCAAATTTTCCTGTCTTATGAGATTATCTATAACTGTAAAAATGATGAGCAGTTACCTTTTCCAAATATCAACAGACTTGTAGATGTAATTAGAAAATAATTCTGAATAGAAATGCTAATCCATCCCAAGAACAGTTTTCTGAATTACAGATTATTTCTGTTTGGTTTCCATCTACAAATTTTCTCTAGTTAGAAAAAAATATTTACAAAGCTAGTCTTTGAAATTTAAATAATCTAACGTAAGCTTTCCTAAAGTATGTTACACTAAATAACAAACTAGCTACATGGTCTCTAAAAGTGATCCTTGGTAAAAGGAAAAAAGAAAAGTGAAATACCATAGCCTCTCTTTGAGATTTGCAACAACGTTTTCTATTTTTACATTCTAGTAGGATATTTAAGTTGGTTATTTACTATTACTGCTAATTATTTCTTTAAATTTGACTGGGAAATCCTTCTAACAAGTGATTGAGCTTCCCTCTACTAACCTGTAACAACCCACTTAGTTTAGTTGTATTAAAACCAGTGATCTATACATATACTCATTTGGATTCAGGAACATCCTGCAAGTTTATTTTAATTGCGTTGGGGTATATGCAACACTGGGTCAGTCCACATATGAAGGAATCCATAGTCCTAAGGTCCTAGCCTAGCCATTGGGTAACAAGAAACCCCTCCTTTGCAATTTTTGGATCTGGGTTTTTTTGTCCTTTTTCATTTAATGCAGAAACGCTAGGCTGCAGAGACACATGATTAAAAATGTGGTATTATATAGTCATTTGCTTTAGGATATTCCTGATTGCTTTGATCAAGTTTTGTTTCTTTAAATTTCCTTCAATGATTCCTGAGTTTTCCTTCAGTGAAAAGAAACATCTTCTGTGATTATTCATAATTTCCTACCAATGGTAATAAGTCACAATTACCACTGTCCATGTTAACTGGAGGGACAAACTTCTGTGTAGAAAACTGAAGGAAGATCATCAGGCCAAGGACCCTATGAGATTTAGGAACAGCCTATTAACTTACCCAGAATTTTAAATTCACATGATCTTTCTCTCTAAGAATCCACCGTAACAAAGAGTAAGAAATAAAAGAATGTTTTTTTCAGGGCCATGTGAAATGGTACAAACCAAACCACTTGTATTGACTGCTGACCAATCTGGATAAAAGTAAAGCTCGAAATGATAGGGTAATAAATCTTCTATTTGTCTTTCTACACTTCAGTATGTCAGTAAAGAACCTTTCATGACATTGTTGTTTCTCTGATCATGCACTTGCCTGTTATGAATTGTTTTAACTTAAGAATTATGCAATATGAGACCACTTTAAGGTTATAAATCTTGGTTACACAAAGCACACTTACAGAACTGGTAAAATTTACATGATAATTTAAAATTCTGCTTCTTTAACACCTCACTTACACCAATGGACAGATCATCCAGACAGATAATTAGTAAGGAAACACAAGCTTTAAATGACACAATAGACCAGACACATTTAATTGATATTTATAGGACATTCCATCTGAAAAGAGCAGATTACACTTTCTTCTCAAGTGCACACGGAACATTCTCCAGGATAGATCATATCTTGGGTCACAAATTAAGCCTCGGTAAATTTAAGAAAACTTAAATCATATCAAGCATCTTTTCTGACCACAACACTATGAGATTAGAAATCAATTACAGGGAAAAAAATGTAAAAAACACATACACATGTAGGCTAACCAATAGGTTACTAAATAACCAAGAGATCACTGAAGAAATCAAAAAGGAAATAAAAAAATACCTAGAGACAAATGACAACAAAAATATGATGATCCCAAACCTATGGGATGCAGCAAAAGCAGTTCTAAGAGGGAAGTTTATAACAATACAATCTTACCTCAGGAAACAAAAAAAATGTCAAATAAACAATCTAATCTTGCACCTAAAGGAACTAGGGAAAGAAGAACAAACAAAACCCAAAGTCAGTAAAAGGAAAGAAATCATAAAGATCAGAGCAAAAGTAAATGAAATAGAAACAAAGAAAACAATAGCAAAGATCAATAAAACTAAAAGCTGGTTATTTGAGAAGATAAACAAAATTGATAAACCTTTAGCCAGACTCATCAAGAAAAAGAGGGGGAGGACTCAAATCAATAAAATTAGAAATGAAAAAGGAGACGTTACAACAAACACTGCAGAAATAAAAAGCATCATGAGAGACTACTACAAGCAACTCTGTGCCAATAAAATGGACAACCTGGAAGAAATGGACAAATTCTTTGAAAGATATAAACTTCCAAGACTGAACCAGGGAGAAACACAAAATATGAACAGACCAATGACAAGCAATGAAATTGAAACTGTGATTAAAAATCTTCCCACAAACAAAAGTCCAGGACCAGATGGCTTCACAGGTGAATTCTTTGAAACATTCAGAGAAGAGCAAACACCCATCCTTCTCAAACTCTTCCAAAAAATTGCAGAGGAAGGAATACTCCCAAACTTGTTCTACGAGGTCACCATCACACTGATACCAACACCAAACAAAGATACTACACACACAAAAAACATTACAGACCAATATCACTGATGAGTATAGATGCAAAAATCCTCAACAAATACTAGCAGACAGAATCCAACAAGACAAAAAGAGGATCATACACCATGATCCAGTGGGATTTATCCCAGGGATGCAAGCATTCTTCAATATATGCAAATTAATCAATGTGATATACCATATTAACAAATTGAAGGATAAAATACATATGATCATCTCAATAGATGCAGAAAAAGCTTTTGACAAATTTCAACACACATTTATGATAAAAACTCTCCAGAAAATGGGCATAGAGGTAATCTACCTCAACATACTAAAGGCCATATATTACAAACCCACAGCAAATATCATTCTCAATGCTGAAAAACTGAAATCGTTTCCTCTAAGATCAGGAATAAGACAAGGATGTCCACTTTGGCCACTATTATTCGTCATAGTTTTGGAAGTCCTAGCCACGGCAATCAGAGAAGAAAAAGAAATAAAAGGAATACAAATTGGAACAGAAGAAGGAAAACTGTCAGTGTTTGCAGATGATACGATACTATACACAATTAATCCTAAAGAAGCCACCAGAAAACTAATAGAGCTAATCAATGAAACTGGTAAAGTTGCAGAATACAAAGTTAATGCACAGAAATCTCTTACATTCCTATACACTAACAACGAAAGATCAGAAAGAGAAATTAAGGAAACAAGCCCATTCACCACTGCAACAAAAAGAATAAAATACCTAGGAATAAACCTACCTAAGGAGGTAAAAGACCTGTACTCAGAAAACTATAAGACACTGATGAAGGAAATCAAAGATGACATAAACAGATGGAGAGATATATCATGTTCTTAGAGTGGAAGAATCAATATTGTGAAAATGACTATACTACCCAAAGCAATCTACAGATTCAACGCAATCCCTATCAAATTACCAATGGCGTTTTTTACAGAACTAGAACAAAATATCTTAAAATTTGTATGGTGAAATAAAAGACCCCAATAAGTCAAAGCAATCTTTAGGGGAAAAAAAGGAGCTGGAGGAATCAGACTCCCTGACTTCAGACTATACTACAAAGCTACAGTAATCAAGACAATATGGTACTGGCACAAAAACAGAAATATAGATCAATGGAACAGGATAGAAAGCCCAGAGATAAACCAACGCACCTATGGTCAACTAATCTATGACAAAGGAGGATATACAATAGAGAAAAGACAGTGTCTTCAATAAGTGGTGCTGGGAAAACTGGACAGCTACATGTAAAAGAATGAAATTAGAACACTCCCTAACACCATACACAAAAATAAACTCAAAATGGATTTGAGACTTAAATGTAAGACTGGACACTATAAAACTCTTAGAGGAAGACATAGGAAGAACACTCTTTGACATAAATCACAGCAAGATCTTTTTTGACCCACCTCCTAGAGTAATAGAAATAAAAACAAAAATAAACAAATGGGACCTAATGAAACTTAATAGCTTTTGCATAGCAAAGGAAGCTATAAACAAGACGAATAGACAACCATCCGAATGGGAGAAAATATTTGTAAAAGAATCAACGGACAAAGGATTAATCTCCAAAATATATAAACAGCTCATGAAGCTCAATATTAAAAAACCATACAACCCAATCACAAAATGGGCAGAAGACCTAAATAGACATTTCTCCAAAGAAGACATACAGATGGCCAAGAGGCACACGAAAAGCTGCTCAACTTCACTAATTATTAGAGAAATGCAAATAAAAACTACAATGAGGTATCACCTCACACCAGTTAGAATGGGCATTATCAGAAAATCTACAAACAACAAATGCTGGAGAGAGTGTGAAGAAAAGGGGACCTTCTTACACTGCTGGTGGGAATGTACACTGATACAGCCACTATGTAGAACAGTATGGAGGTTCCTTAAAAAACTAAAAATGTAATTACTATATGACCCAGCAATCCAACTATTGGGCATATACCCAGAAAAAAACATAATTCAAAAAGACAGATGCATCCCAATGTTCAGTGCAGCACTATTTACAATACCCAGGTCATGGAAGCAACCTAATGCCCATCGACAGATGAATGGATAAAGAAGATGTAGTACATATATACAATGCAATATTACTCAGCCATAAAATGCAACAATATTGGATCTTTTGTAGAGACATGGATGGACCTAGAGACTGTCATACAGACTGAAATAAATCAGAAAGAGAAAAACAAATATCATATATTAACGCATGTATGTGGAATCTAGAAAAATGGTACATTGAACCAGTTTGCAAGGCAGAAATAGAGACACAGATGTAGAGAACAAACGTATGGACACCACGGGGGGAAAGTGGGGTGGGAGGGTTGGTGGTGTTGGGATGAATTAGGAGATTGGGATTGACATATATACACTAATGTTTATAAAATAGATAACTAATAAGAACCTGCTGTATAAAAAAATTTTTTTTTAATTTTAATAAAAATTTATCAAGTAAAAAAGAATATTTATTAGAGCTATCCATTACTTTCCTTACTCACAAAGGCTGTTCTAGCTAGGTAGCAATGTACTGATAGTAACATAACAAAACCAATTCAAAGTAATTCAATACAACCTATTTAAAAATTACATACATGTAAATTGTGGTAAAATTTTTAAAACGTTTTTAGGCTTAGCACAGAAAAGCAAAAGCAATGTTTTCTATGATCTCCCCAGTTAATTTTGATTTTCCTTAAGATTTGACGACAGGCCACAAAATAGGCACATTTATTAATCAATTATAATAGTATTTGTCATGCAAATAGGATTTGCTAGCCTTATTTCCATATGCAGCAATGTTGGACAGCTTAGAGTTCTGGGTCATAAATTACAATAAAACCTGGATCTTCTGTTTTTTGAAATACCAAATTTTGTTTCTTATAGTTAACTAGGAGTTAACAACATTTATCACTTAGAATATTTCTATTAATTAATAAACGAAAAATATTGCATATCTAGATTAGTAGTTTTAATTTTTTCTTAGAGCAGAATTATTTCATTTAAGGAAAACATCTAGAATTTCATTAGCCAAGATGAACAAATGCAGAGTTTCTACAACTGATAGGGAGCAATAGGTGATCCTCCCCACACCTCTCCAAGGAGTACTTTCATTTCCTCAACCTAGTTTAAACTTTCAGTGCTGAATGAAGTGTCAGTATAAAAATAGCTTGAAAACAATGGTGTTATCTATTCTCCTTATTTCACTCTTATGGAAACAAAGACACAGAGGTATCTAATGAGGGAGTCGTAACCATTCCCCATGTTTCTTAACTTCCAAGCCATGCCCTCTCAATCACACTACAGTACTCTATTTTCCCCTCGTAGAATTGGGAAACATAAACCCTGAACATGAAAGAAATAATTTATGGTTAGTTTGGAATTCACTTATGTCTAAAAGTTGTTTACTCTGAAGTGTAAGATTTCCCTATATGGTTCACCAGCTAAAAGCTGCATGGATTGGGCTGAGTATTTCCTAATTCAGTAATCAGGGATTGATTTACATTGTTGACAAATGCATCCTTTAGAATCCCAACGTAAACTTTAAATGTTCGAAGTTGTGGAAAGAGTATAATGCACTGAGTACTCAGATACGATGTTAATACGCAAACTTTGTTGGAGAGGAAAGACATGAATAATCATAAGAAAATAGATTTTAAATGTCATGAATTTCTTGTTGGGCAACAACGAGGAGGCTGGCTAACCACAGTGTACTGTACAATGAAAACATTTCTTCCAGAATGTCCTTTAGAGTTATTTATAAATAGCTACCACTCTCCCCTCCATGTTCTAGCAGCCACCATTTTTTTCCAGTATTTTACACATATTATCTTATTTAGTCCTTAAAACAGTTTTATTGAGATTATGACCACAGACACACAGGCAGGCTTTGAACCTGGGTATTTAATACTCTACCTCCATGATCTCTATTCTCTATGCCTCCTAAACTTCAGACTGTGTGGTTATAGTACCCAGGACAATGCTGACATTAGTGAAACTCAATACTGAGAATGTACAGAATTATTCTTACCTTAGACCAGTCACCCATTCGCCACACATAGCATTTGGAGTAATCTTCACAGTCCTCAGCCTCCCTGGGTCTGGTGGAGAGGACGCATTTCTTTCTGGGGTTAGTACACCTCACGGTCCGATGACGTACACCTTTGCCACACTTCACTGAACACTGGAAGATAACAGCAGAGAAGTGTGGATAAAGCTGGTGATTAAGAGATACAGACTGATGATCAAATTACGTTAGGAATTGGTTCTCATCATCTCTCACAAGCCTATTACCCACATAAAAGCCAGAATGAAGGAGAAGGAGAAGGAGAGCACCAGGCTACAGCCCAGCATCAGAGGCCACGTGGAGCTTCGGCATAGTGCTAGGGGTGAATGGGTTTCAGGAACACAGGACCATTACTACAGACAGTCCTGTAACACAGGGATTGTTTATGAAAGACAAATAATAAATAACGATCAAAATGTAAAATGGTAAACCTGACTGACATCAATTTTTTGCATATAATTATATAAGGAAATTCATTTTATTTTTGCTAAGATTTACTTTGTTTTAGTCTTAAGAAGTGTTTGTGAAAAACGACAATTTCTAAGAGAATATCATTTCTCAAAACTTTTCTTAAAGCTAAAACAGAGAAAACATAGCAAAAACAAAAGTTTCTTTACATAATTATACACCCCTAGAAATAATCATTCTCAATGGCTATATGGATTGAAAATATAATTCAGTTCAAAATAAGTTTAGTTCATTTCATGAATAATTGACGCTTGACTGACAGTGTGACATATAGGTATGAAGCATGTAAGATGTAACTGACCATATCGTTTACATTTATGCTCCCCATTATGGAATATGTATAAAGCTTCCCAGTTTTACAAAGTTATGCATCACTCATTATCTGGACACAGGAACCAAAACGGCATTGGGTGGGAGATGGGAGAGGGAGGGAGGGATGAGAGATATAGCAAAACTTGAAAACCTAATTTATATCTGTGTCTAAAAAAGGTCCAAAGAAGGAGCTGCAGGTATGCACTTAGCAAGAATGGAGCAGAGGAATAACCATGCAGATTCCAGTAGTTGTCTTCCTGAAAACTTAAGCATAGAACTCCTGAAGGTTTAAATACAATAAAATTTGCACAAATGCATCATTGTCTCATAATTTATGGTTTGCATTTGAATATCCTGAGCTTTAAGGTGGACTACATGTGTGATTTGGCATTTTAAGGTTTACATTTTTATTTTTTGCAATCAAAACTAACCTTGATCCATAAATTCAATTTGTATATTAAATCAAGACAAAAGAGACATTTTTAAAATTGGTACGTTGCGTTGACCTATTACTTCTCCTACCTGGTGCCAAAATAAAATTGGACAATCCATTCATTCTCAAAAGTACTCATTACAATGAGGAAGAATCTATGCCAGAGTGAGATATAGCTTAGAAAAGCAAGACAAGAGAAAGTCACACTATGTGCTAGTGTGTTTTTTGGGGGGGGGGTTGGGTTAATTGAAGAATATTCCCAAACCTCATTATCTAAGCTACTTTATCCTCAATTTTCAAAAGAATGGCTACTTATCGCAGCCTAGCATTTTCTATTTGTCATTTTTACATCTTAGCTAATATTCTGAAATTAAGCATATTTTGCTCTGGGTGTGCGTGCACATATGTCTTTGTGTATACATATGTGTATACAAGTGTGAGGGTGTTTATGTGTGTGTGTGTGCGCATGCACGCATATGCCCACCTAAAATGCTCCAGAGCAGCTAGTAAATATAAGTAATGACTGGTGTTATCATAAGCAGATATGTATCATGATAACAGAAAATAAGCATACATTTTGGCATGGAACAAAGCTGCATGCTACATACTACAAGCTGGTTGGGTGTATGGTGCAGTGAGCCTGGCAGCATTGGGTTCAAATCCTAGCTCCAACACTAAGCAGGACTCTGGGTAAACTACTATTTAATTTCTCTGAGCTGTAGTATTTCACAAGGGTGAAACTTAACTTTTTTGCATTGCTGATTAAATATCAACAAGATACTAAATATGAAGTAAGAACAGAATCCCTGCTCACAGGAAATGAATGTTAAATGTTAATGTCCTTTCTTCTCCTTTCTCTTCTAATGCTCAGGAATATGAGTCAAATGTGTATTTTCTTTTTTTTTTAACAACTTTATTGGAGTATAATTGCTTTACAATGATGTGTTAGTTGCTGCTGTATAACAAAGTGAATCAGCTATACATATACATATAACCCCATATCTCCTCCCTCTTGCATCTCCCTCCCACCCTCCCTATCCCACCCCTCTAGGTGGTCACAAAGCACCGAGCTGATCTCCCTATGCTATGTGGCTGCTTCCCACTAGCTAGCTATTTTACATTTGGTAGTGTATATAAGTCCATGCCACTCTCTCTCCAAATGTGTATTTTCATATGTGTCCACTAAAGAGTAAAGTCATGGTAAAGAAATAAAAAATCTGGATTCTAAAATGTATATAATATATGCTCTTGATTACATTACAATAGTCACAGAACAAAGAATAAATCTGTTTTTTCCTACTTTCAAAATTATTTATAATGAGTGTATTCCTTTTATTACCAGAAAAACAAATAAATGGTGCTAAAACTGCCATGCAGAGAGACTTTGAACATGATAAAACATGACCTTATATAGGCTAAGAGTAAGAAAATCAGAGGGAAACGGAGAAGCATTGGGGTGGGTACTGTACCTCGGACCACACGCCCGCCTCCCACACGGTCATGCAGTCCTGGCCCTCGCAGCGCTGGGTGGAGGCCGGCTTGGGCCCGACACAGTCCCTCTCCTGGGCTCTCATCAGGGTTCCATTGCTCAGCTGCTGGGTACAGGCCACTTGTCTGCTCTGCATCCCTTTTCCACAAGTTCGTGAACATGGGGTCCATTCTGTCATCATCCATCTAAAAGTAAAGCAAGAGTCACTGAGACAAGTTAAAAGATATCTACTTACTACATATTTTGACATGGCTAGAATTAGCAGAATGTTTACACAATAGATTTACACTTTTTTCCCCTTTTTTAACTAATATTTGAGTTTTCCCTAAGAAATCCAGGCTTTCTATTGCTTCTCCACACTTCTCATCTCAGGGCCTTGCTCTTATTAGAATCTCAAAGGATGTATTAGACTCTGTCCCTGTCATGCTGCACGCTTTGCCTGCTGCTGCCCGTCACATCATATTGCCATACTGAGGTGCCTAACAAGTACAAAATTGCTAACATACATGAGTTGGTCCTATTCTTTTCATTTTGAATCTTCACAATAACCCCACATGTTAGGTACTACAACTATCGTGGCCTTTTACAGAAAGGGAAACCAAGGCAAGGAGAGGTGTAGTAACTTACCAAAGGCCACAGGTTGTGGAGTCAGAAATTGAAATCAGGCTGCAGACTACCTCACAAAGAGACATGTGCAGGTATTTTCAAGTAAAAGAAGCCTTCCACAGAGAACTCCCTACTTCTCTGGAGGAAGTAATCACTAATGTATTATGCCCATCACCTGCAACCAGATTGCTGTTAACACGATAACATTTGCACTGCAGTACTGCCTCTAAGGAAGTTCCCGTCTGCTCATCTATCAAGTATAATGCAGACCTACCATTTTGCTTTGGAGTCCCCTAGTAGATTTTTCTTAAAGTGAATATTTATCTTCCAAATTTATTTCAGTTTCTGCTTCATCTTTCTGCACAAGGATACCTAGGCTATAAGCACAATTTAAACCCATCTATATGCCTTTCCCCTCAACTGGGGAACCAACCATGGAACTATGGAAGACACTACTGAAAAGAGAAGTATTTGCAATTTCATGAAATCCTAATTTTTTTTTTTTTTTTTTTTTTTTTTTTTTTTTTTTGCGGTATGCGGGCCTCTCACTGCTGTGGCCTCTCCCGTTGCGGAGCACAGGACGCGCAGGCCTAGCGGCCATGGCTCACGGGCTTAGTTGCTCCGCGGCATGTGGGATCTTCCCGGACCAGGGCACGAACCCGTGTCCCCTGCATCGGCAGGCGGATTCTCAACCACTGCGCCACCAGGGAAGCCCGAAATCCTAATTTTTTAAATAAAATAAATTTTAGAAATCCTTAGTATAACGATAAAAGGTTACTTTTTTCATTCCTTGGAAAGCTGCTGAAAAATAAGAACAAAAAAATGAAACATATTGTAGTGAGAGAAAACATTTTATATTTTAGAATTCACCTAATTGGGAATTATCTCATTTCCTCATCTTCCAGCCTCCTGCTTACAAAGCTATATACTAGTGCATTAATATATTTTATATTTGGTACATAGGGTTACATCAGGCCATTTGGTGACTTTTTCAAAAAATGTGAATGGTAATTAGAATGTTTTTTACCATGGTGGGGAAAAAAGAAGAAGAAAGAGGAACAAAAGTTATGCTATGCCAGTAAATCTTGGTAAGATTTCCTGTGATGATCCCTCAGGATTGCCCATGTCCATTTATTACTTTCCAGTATTTTGGTTAACCTCACTGACATTACTTCCTGGTGGTTCAAAATACACTGCCTCCTTTTCCAAGGGAAAGAAGATAATAATTGCTAACAAAAAGACTTCCAGTCTCCAGCTGCAAAAATTTCTCACTCAGAAATGTATCAACCTTTTAAAACTATTCATTTTACCAAGTCATTATCAAGGCGTTTTCCCCCAAGATAGCTGAGGTCAGTGAATGAACAATAAATGGTGTGTACTGTACATTCTGATTCTTCACAGACCAGGTTAGGAAGTGACAAATATGCTCTAGTCCTCAAATCCAGGTCATTCAAGATTCCTGATATATCAGAAAAAGCTCCTGCTCTTTTATCCAAATGGGAAAGTTAAATGGTATATAAAATAAATGGTGTTTTGAAACAGTTTAATAAATTATTTAACATAAGATAAATTAGCATTTTAATGTCTATTAAAAGAGATTAAAAAAAGAGAAAGATAATTCTTCGGAATAGTAATAACAACAACAAAAAAATCCAGGTTCTTTAGCTGATAGGGCAAAAGCTAAAAACTCAGCATCTGTTATCTGCCTAGCAATTAATGGAAAAGACCCAAGGACCTGACGGTAGGCAACAATATTTCCCTAAGTCACCCTTTCTGTTGATTACTACCCTGCCTTATAAAAACACGTAATTAAAGCAGCCGCATAGCACAGGGAGATCAGCTTGGTGCTTTGTGACCACCTAGAGAGGTGGGATAGGGAAGGTGGGAGGGAGGGAGATACAAGAGTGAAGAGATATGGGGACATAAGTATATGTATAACTGATTCACTTTGTTGTAAAGCAGAAACTAACACACCAATATAAAGCAATTATACTCCAATAAAGATGTTAAACAAAACAAAAACACCTAATTACAGAGTTCAGATGAAAAGCATATAGTCCGGCTCATGCAAAGGGCATTATTGAACATTATTGAAAGTAATGTACGTTCTTCTTTTGCATATTCTTTTACATACCATTCTTCTATTCTCTGTAAGCATAATTTTCCCTTTGAGGAGGAGGGAAGAATTGTTAGAGCACGAATGCAAAGAAAGGAAAAAGTAGATAATCAGCTTTTGATACCTTAAATACATACACTGAGTCTACAGAAAAGCAAGTCTTGAAATTTCAGCTTTGTAGAGGAAGACAAGATTTTCCAAATTCTTTTAAGCTCTGGTTAACATAGCATGAGCCAGATCTGGAGGGCTTAACAATTGAGTTTTGCAATAAGTCAGAAATAGAAGGAACTTGGGACGCAGTGCTACATCTGAAGGGAAAGGTAGGGGAAGAGGGAAACCAGAAGAACTGAGCATTAGAGATTACTGAAGACAGAAAAGCCTAAATATAGTTAATTGGCAACTCTGTTTGTCCCTCTCCTTTCACTTCCCCATACATTGTGGTGGAAGGTCAGGAGGAAGATTATATTAGTTAGAGAGCCATTCTGTCCCACAAAGTTTTGAGGACTTTTGACACTGGGGCTGAGTTCCACTCAAGCCCAACATTAATTTTTATATGAAAGCACAGAGATTTTTCGGAAGCCCTGTGCCTGAAACCATTCTGCACAGCCTTGCTGTAAGCCCACTCCCAAATCATACTAAGGTTCCATTCACCCATCTCTGCTGGTTACTGAGGCATAGCCTTTCTTTTTCACCACTTTAAGGTGCTCAGTATTGCAGTTCTATCCCTTACTCATGAGTTTCTTGCCTGCTTTGTTGCTTATTACTCACTGGGGAAGTCACATGGGACTGAAGCAACCAACTTTCGAATAACTAGGACCCAGGTTGGGAATCTGGTGATCAGAGATCAGGAACCAAACAGTTTGCCCTGGGGACTCTGGGGCGAGGAAGTGAGGATCTAGCCTTGGGGACCAGAAGAACCAAATGCCCCCACTGTTGTGTAGGGGACTGGGTCCTGGCCAGTCCCACTTTAGTTTATATCGTCATTGGCAAGTGCTTAAAACACCATTTTGGAGAATTTAGGAATGAGTAGCTGAATTCAACCAAATAACCAGATTTTTGAAGAGGTGACCAACAGGTTACCAGACAGTTTTAAATACTCCTCTGCCATGCAGTTAGGAGTTGTCTTCACACTGTGGACAGCAGCTAAAGTTGAGGTCAATCCTAACCTTGCTTTTCTAACACTCATTCCATCATGTTGATTATCTTTCTTTCTTAGACCTTGCTTATTTAAAGCCTTACATTTTGGTACATACCCACTGCATTGCTTTTAAGAAAATGGGATTTTGTTAATGAGTGGTGGGACAGGGTTACCTTGTTTGGCATGGTTGCTCATTGCACTTGCGAATCTGTGGCTCTGGCTTGGTTAAGTATTTGCATTTCTTATTGTCCACAATGCTGATATTTTTGTTCATGATTTTCGTGCAAGACACTGTTGTCTTCCTTTCTCCTGAAAAGAGCAAATAAACATAAAAAGAAATGTTATTTTAGGGCTCTATGCAGTGGACTTATTGCATAGTCTTATATGCATGTTTATTCGAGGTATTCCTAGACTTGTAATTTTCATATTTTAAACAAATTTTAGGTTAGATCAATGAGGATGATATTATTTATAATTTATATAACAAAATGTATCTCTAGGCTTAAGGAAGATAATGGTAATTTTTTTTCTTGTTAGCAATTAAATGGCAAGTTTTATAATACAAAGGGATTATGGTGCATAAGTTGATAAGATGTTATTTAAATATTTTTATAAAGGACTGCGCCATCTTTTAGCATTCAGCAGTGGAAAGCAGTATTTGTATGAAACCTTTGTGCTGTCATGAAAGCACATAAACATGCATATAAACATGTGCACATTTTATCATCTGGCTGTACACCATCAGGGGGTAAGTTATGGGAAGCAAGCTTATCTTGAATATAACTCAGACCTTTATTCTTGTCACTTCTGGTAAAGACCCCAAGAATTCAAGAAATCCTCATTCCCTAATGATTATCGTGTTCTCTAAGAGAAGCCATGGGAGTTTTCCCATTTTCCACCAGCTTTCAGAAAACTGGCTTTTCCCCTTTCTCTGGTAAGATAAAGTCTGATTATAAAAGGCAAAAATGACTATTTGTATGCTGTGTTCATTTTGCTTAGAGCCCTATAAGCATGCCTGCTTGACAACACTTTTATTATTTCATCTTACACTGAAAAAGCCTACTACATATGTGCTGATTCTGTTTCTCTAAAAAAGTTTAAATATCTATATAGGATTTAATAATTTAATTTAACTTGTTTGACATTATAAAATAATTAAATCAGCCAATAATTTTAAAGCCAGACAGGTCATGAAGGATTAAGAAAAGAAAAATCACAAGTCTTTTGGGTCGCTGTTGAAGGGCCCATTAGTTAGGATCCTATGACTATCATGCAATGATAATTAGGAAGCTCAGGGCATTCATACTGGTCATGCCAAACAGGACAGCCTGGGCTTGTGGCAGAGAGGTCATTCTGTTCTTTAATTAACAGAGAAGGAGGCTGGCATCAAGAAAGGATGCAGAGAGAGAGAGAGAGAGAGCGAGCGAGCTACTTTGAAT
Organism: Kogia breviceps; assembly: GCF_026419965.1. Taxonomy (NCBI): domain Eukaryota; kingdom Metazoa; phylum Chordata; class Mammalia; order Artiodactyla; family Physeteridae; genus Kogia; species Kogia breviceps. The sequence continues at coordinate 107,461,059 of NC_081313.1, read as the reverse complement.
AACTTTTGAATATCTTTTACTTTGACTTGAGGGGGATTGGGAGAGACAGGGGTAACCAAGTGGAAGGCAAAAGAATAGAAACAGGTTCAGGATCTTTCCTTGATTACCCTCTCAACAACACTGAGCATAGTCCCATGACAATTTGTAGTATAAAAACATGACTATATCTACATACATATGTGGATTAACTAATAATTATATCTGTGGTCACTGCATGTCATGTTATTGAAAACGTTTAGATCTTTAGTTCCATCTTCTAGCATAGGCAGCACAATGTTGGCTAATTATTTTCTATCTGGAGAATCCCAGAGATCTGGAGCAATGCATTTTTTTCTATGGGAGCTCAAGACAGACAAGAGTGCCGAGCAGGTAAAAGGTCTTTTCCTTTGAGAGGGAAAAGGCATGCCTTCAACCAGGACTCTGGCACTCAGTGAAAGGTGCACCAGTGGGCCAACAATGGGGAGGACCTTGAGATGGACATCCAACCATAGATAAGTAAAAGGTGCCCCCCAGGTGCTCCTTTCTCCACCGAGAAGTTGCCTTGGAACAAGGGTGCATGACTTGGTAAATGGAGCATGGGCTAGATTGCGGTCCCTGGGGCAAGGACTTTACGTGTAGTGCCAGCTGCCTAACTAATGCAACAGCCATGTCTCAGAGGTCCACTAGCCTGACCTGTGCAGCTCATGCAGTCAGGTAAGGTTATGCTAATGTGTAGAGGAAAGGCAACCTTACAAGCCCCAGGCAAATGTTTAAGGGCTGTCCAGGCTATTCCGTGGTAGGTCAAGAAGGGTGGGGTGAGGCATTAGACTTAATCATAATAGTGTTCAATACCCACCAACTTCAAATAATTTTAAAATAAGCTGCTAAAGAAGCAGAAATGACTTATGATGTTAATTTTTCTTCACAGAAAAAACTGGCTTTACTAGGTAGGAGTTACCTAAATGTGAAAATTTGGGAAGTTTTTGGTCAACTTCCACCTAGTTTCCTATGCCTCAGGTGCTCCTATATGACCTTTATGAAATAGGTATAACACAAATTTTGTATAATGCTAGCATATGTAAGTATTATTTCTACATGACAATGATGCCTACCTAAAAGGATTAAAATAAATGTTGCTTTTATGAAATATAAATATTAGTTTTAAAATCTAATTTAAAACCTCACAGTTATAAGACACTCTTTTATAGAATAGATGTAGTTGTCTAAACTAATTTAAATTTAATGCTTTTTGCCAACTACAGCACAAAAAGAAGACAAACAGACAATATCCAGAAAGCCTTTGCTGAACTTCAGTGTAGCCACGGAATGAGTAACTCAGAACTAATTACACTGCATTTTTTCCTTCACTCAGAAAATATCTAACCTTAGTTATGTTGGCCCAGAGGTAACATACTGAGCTTTTGAAAAAAAATCTTTTAAGTACTGATATATCAAAAGAGATACAGGTACTGGCACCACGACAGGCAGCACCCTATCCGTGCTCTAAAAAAGTATGAAGGCATGTGAGTATGAATTGGAACATTTCCATCCACATTGTAGCAAAGACCCTCACATCATAAGTGTTTTGGCAGCTAGAAGACGGATTAGCCCTACTTTTAAAAATTATTTTTATTTATTTATTTTTGCGGTACGCGGGCCTCTAACTGTTGTGGCCTTTCCCGTTGCGGAGCACAGGCTCCGGACGCGCAGGCTCAGCGGCCATGGCTCACGGGCCTAGCCGCTCCATGGCATGTGGGATCTTCCCGGACCGGGGCGCGAACCCGTGTCCTCTGCATCGGCAGGCGGACTCAACCACTGCACCACCAGGGAAGCCCTAGCCCTACTTTTAAAAAATTTCATTGAACAAAGACAAAAGAATCAAGAAAAGAAATCTAATGCTCAGCTACAGGCACACTATGCCTGTGAAAATACAACTAGGATCTTAAAGCCATACAGAAATGTTATTTGATTTTTTTCCTTTATATATTTTTATGTCCCAGCCAACACAGGAAATTTCCATTATAGCATCTAATAGCAGTATTTACAACGCATCCAGTACTGTGGAACCGAGGGATGAACAGAAAGTGATGGAGTAACTGGCCTTCTGCCTGAACCTTGAGTAGCTGCAAGCTGTTGACAGTGTATTATTTGCTTTATGGCAATTAATTTCATCTCTGAGTCATTCCCACTTAATCAGTATTGGGGAAATCTGTTTTGAACATAATTACAAATAAAATACAATAACCATTATATATTCATCTTATTACTAAATTTGGGCAAAATCTGAAAAGGAGGGGTGATTTTTATTTACTGATTCTTTGTTCTCTAAAGACACTGAACAGAGTGCATATTATGTTGTGTTCCTTCTTTTCCAATCTCAGTGATAAATTGATTTTTTTTCTATGCTCTGTATTTAACTCATGAAATGGAAATTTTTAATAAAACTATAGTCTACTCAGGTAGATCACATTTCTAAAACCTGCATCATACATGTAGAAACAATCTGGGGAGTGGGTTCAGTGTTTTAATACGCATAACTGAAATTCTCTGTATGTTATGGGACATTTCAAACTTTAAAAAAAATTTTTACTTTTTAATTTTGAAATAATTGTATACTCACATCTACTTGTGAGAAATAATAATCTGAATACCCTTTTCCAGTTCCCCACAGTGGTAATGACTTGCAAAACTATAGTACAGTATCACAACTAGCACATTGACATAGATATTGTCAAGATGTACAATATCTCCATCACCACAAGAATCCCGCCAGTTACCCTTTTAGAGCCACACCCACTTCCCCTACCATCCACCACTCAATAAGTCTGGCAGCTACTAACCTGTTCTCCATTCCTATAATATTTTCAAGAATGTTTTGAAAACTGTTATATACAGTGTATAACTTTTGGGGACTGACATTTTTACTCTGCATGATCCCCTTGGAGGTACATCTTCATTGTGGTATCAATCATTTGTTTCTTTTTACTACCAACTAGTAACTCCTGCTGTGGATGGACCACAATTTGTACAATAATTTATCTAAACGTTTTACTAAAACTGGGGAAGTCTATAAGAAAGAGACTATATATATATTCATCTGTCTTTACATTCTTCTTTAAAAATGTTTACTTAATTATTTTCTATTGAACTAACAATGACTAGCAAGCAATTGAACCAAAAGTAAAAATACTTTAATGAGGAAGGTCTTTTTTCTGAGCACTTCTTAGAGTTACATAAAATGGTGGTTATTTTTTAAGAATACATTTTTTTAACCTGAACAACTTCAAAAATCATGTCATGTCCTTTAATTTTTAGCCATTCTTTTTACATTTCTATAAAACATTTTTTCCCTCAAGGTTTGGGCTGAATATTAAAATGACATTTCATTTTTTATTTTAATACAAAATTGTATTTTGTATTGTTTATAACACTCAATAAACAATCCAATGTGATCTTGTCATTTTCATACACACAAATATTTTAATGGAATCCCCTAACCTTCAAGTTAAATTTAACTTGAGTGCTAGAATAACACTTAAGTACCTTCTTGAATTACCTTCTTTCTACTTTTTTTGTCAAATAATTTCCCACAGCTTGATCTTCATATTTTTCAGCCTAGTAATAAACATTCTCACTAACCCCAGGGCCTTTGCAACTATGCATATCCCTGGAGGCTTTTTACAACTCCCCATATCACTCTGTATGGTGTTTTTTTATTATCTAACCCCTACTAGGTGGATAGTAAATTTTCTAAAAACAGAAAGTACTCATCTTTGGATCATTCAGCAAAAGTGTGAGTACAGTCAGTATTGGTAAAGGAATCAACAAATGAAATATAAACATGTAATTCAAGCCCAAAGTACTTCCTGCACTAAGAGGTTCATCTCAACACTGTGTTTCCTAAGATGGTAAAAAATCATGTGCAAACTAAATGAATAATTATATATGGCAAATCTAATACATGGATTATTATTTAGGTGTTAAAATTCAAGTTTATAAAGAGTTTACTTAATATAAACATTCCTATTAATTTAAGTAAAGAAAGCATCAATAGGATACAAAATGGCACTAAATATTACTAAAACAAAATAATGCAGAGAAGAGCAAAGATATATTTTGGTGTGTTTTCTTTGGCTAATAACATTTACTTTGGTACATGCAAAGTGCCTGTGAAAGGGAAAAACAGGAAAAAAAAAAACAGCACCCTTAATAAGATACAGGTATTGGTATACTGAAATACTTCCTCATTTTGGACCCCCAAACTTGGATGCCTCCTGAGAACCTGGTCATGGACAAGGAAAGCCATGTCTAGAAGATATCATAATACAAGGCTTACAGCATGAGAGTCATAAGCTAGCAGGATTTGGACTAATGTGAAGAATGTGGAATGCTGACTTATTTTTTTCCCCTTCAAATTGTATCTATTCAGATTTCTTAAAAGCATGTTTAACTCTGCATTTATTTCAAAACACGTTATTAAATTTGGGGGCCTTCATTCAAGGTTTTATTTCATTAATTCATCTACTAGATAAAAGTCCTAGAGTAATGCAAGTGCTGTATATAGTATGTGGAATGCTGACTCCACAAAAACCCCTTAGATATTATGGAATGATAGATCCCTGATGCCTCTGAAGACCAAGATCATTTCAAACAGTCTTTTATGTCAAAAAAATCCTTTATCTACTGACCCCTACTTCTGAGGTGCAAAATAAATTTAAAACATCCCTTCAAAGATTTTTAGATATTTTAGAACACCAATGCAAAGTAAACATTTATTTCACAAATATGTTTTAAGATGTTTGAAAATAAAAGGACTAATATCAATGGGCAATGCTAAAGTACAAAATGATATACCCATTCAAATTTTTCTGGAACTATGATTTGAATTTGACAAGATCGTGATGAAAAGTGTACAGGTTAAACTGCTGGAAAAATTTACTTGAGATCACCAGCATTACTAGATATTTTAAAGTAATATTTCTTCTAAAAGAAGAAGTTTTTATATCTTAGACTTTTCTTATCTTGTAACAGCTGGTATTAATAAATTAATAGCAATGCATAATAAGTTAACTCTTATTTGGGTAATTTTAAAACTTAGTTTTAGATACTGATGTAAAAGATCATGATAAAAATTTAGCTACTGGACATTAGGTATTTTTAAAAAATTTCTTTTTCCCACTTATTTCCAGAATGTGATGCCTTAAAATTGTATTCAAAAAAATAACATGTCAAACACTGAAATTTTATACTGCCCTGTGACACTTTATTTGCTCTTTCTTGCTTAATATTTCTGTGAAGTAGAATAGTTCTATTATTCCTCTTTGCTGCTGAAGATAAATTTTGCATGAGTCTGTTTCCAATGTTCTGTGCTTTGAACTTACTCTCATCTAATTCATGAATATGCTGAAAGATTACAAAGCTCTTTCTGGCTATAAAATCGATGAAACAGAGTCAGAAATAATGCGATTCTTGAAACCTTGTCCATCCACTTTATTTATGAACTGCAAAGGAAAATAATATCCAAATGCCCAGAAATACTTTGGCATTGAAATGAATATACATCCTATTAACATAGAGATAATTGAAAACTGTTGACTAAACACAATGGAACAGATTTGAGAGAGAAGGTTTACTCAAGTGCAAATCATATAGAGGTTGCTTATAATTAGGACTATTTTATAAAATAAGTCATTTGAAATAAAAGTAAGGACATATCTAAATTCTTATTTAACATATTAAATAAAACATCTCTTTGAATCCAAAGAAAACCTATGTAGGGTTCCCTTTTCTCCACAACCTCTCCAGCATTTATTGTTTGTAGATGGGAGCGTAAACGGAGACAACCCCTATAGAAAACAGTAGAGAAGTTCCTTAAAAAACTAAAAATAGAACTACCATATGACCCAGCAATCCCTCTACTGGGCGTATACCCAGGGAAAACCATAATTCAAAAAGACACATGCACCCCAATGTTCATTGCAGCTCTATTTACAATATCCAGGACGTGGAAGCAACTTAAATGTCCATCAACAGAGGAATGGATAAAGAAGATGTGGTACATATATGCAGTGGAATATTAGCCATAAAAAGAAACAAAATTGGGTCATTTGTAGAGACGTGGATGGACCTAGAGACTGTCATACAGAGTGAAGTAAGCCAGAAAAACAAACATCGTATATTAACACATATGTGTGGAATCCAGAAAAATGGTATAGATGATCTTATTTGCAAAGTATAAATAGAGACACAGATGTAGAGAACGTATGGATACAGAGGGGGAAGGGGGGGTGGGAGGAACTGGAAGATTGGGATTGACACATATGTACTATTGATACTATGTATAAAATAAATAACTAATGAGAACATATTGTATAGCACAGGGAACCCTACTTAATGTACGGTGGGGACCTAAATGGGAAGGAAATCCCAAAAAGAGGAGATATAGGTATATGTACAGCTGAGTCATTTTGCTGTACAGTAGAAACTAACAACATTGTAAAGCAACTATACTCCAATAAAAATTAATTTTTTTTAAAAAACAAAGAAAACCTATGTAATCTCTAAGGGACATGCTACACATACTTTGTGGAAAGAAATGACGCTAAACCCCTGAACTGCTCTTGAAGGAAGTATATGACATGGAGGAAAGAAGACTTGAACTCTGGAGTCCTGGATTCTAATGTTGGCTCCTCCCACGCTGGGCCTGTGACCTTGGGAAGTCTCAATCTCTAAGGCACTTCACTTTTCTCATGTTAATAATTATGAAGTTATGCTTAAGAATATCTAAAAGCCCTTCTGACCTTGAAACTAAAATAGTTTACAATGAACCTCTATTTCTTAAGGCCTGACAATTGACAAAACATATTCTAGGTTGCAATTAATGTGATTTTGGAAAAAATTTTTAACCCTAAAAATTCGCTTGTTCAAACTGGAGACTGACAAGTTCTGTATGTTTACTTCCGAAGGTTTTACTAGAGCACAATTATGGCAGGATGAAAAAAAAAATGAGTATAATAAAATTCACTGGGCAAACATTTTCCTGTCTAGAGTCTCAGATGTAAACAGATTTTAATGACTGCCTTTCAGTGCAATAACAGGAACCAGCAACCTTTTCACTGCTCCATTTCCTGATAACCCATCATGGAATGGCAACTGAATTATATTAAAGAAGAAAGTTCTAACTCTGTGGATCTTCACTTTAAATGTGTTTGTTTCTATTTGTGTTTTTGTTTTTTATGGATAGGGGATGTGAAGCAGAACCCCTTAAGTGAAATGGGCCCTGACATCAGTAAGAAATGGCAGAAGCAGAGGAATAGGAATTTGGGTGTACATGGGGTCATCAACAGGAGAGGACTGAGGACACAGGATCCCAAGTCACATGTTGATAATGGGACCCCAGGGAAACATGGCCAATGAAAATTTCACTGTGCCAAGGATGACTGCTACAAGCTTTTAAATTGTGAGTGACTAGAAATCCTTTTGTTATAATTACTCTGTACCCCTGGGAGCAAAGTCTGCTCTTTATAATCTCTCCCTTCCCCTGCCCACCATGTTGCCTTTGCTCTGGTGACCCCAGAGCTCCAGGTGCTCCAGCAAAATCTGCTCCTCCCCAGCCTCCACACATCTGGATGTTCCCGGTACCCTTTTTCTCTCTCCCGAGGACACTGTTTCTTGCTTCCGTTACAGCCGCCAGTGGGGGGTTCATTTTCTTGCTTACACCCCATACCTTGGCATCTAGAGGCAGCATGGGTGTCCATGCCCCTCGCTGTCACCACCAGACCATTCTCCCTTCCTTCTACCTAAACCTACAGCTTTGGAGCAGACTATGCAGTGCAGTCCCCTTCTTGCTTAACTGAACACCAACCCCTGATTCAATCTCTCTTTTTACTCTAAGATTTTACCTCCTGGATTATTGTTCTATTTTCTAATACTGCTCCTAACACCTTTTTTGGTAATTATTATAGCCCTTTGAACGATTCTTCCAACACTGAGGCCTCTCAGTTCCGGACACACTTCCCTTCCCAAAGATCTGTACTTTCACTTCACTGAAGCCACTAACTCTCCTGGTCTCGTTATTACTAATAACTATATCCACTCCATACTCTTAGCTCTATTTTCTGTCACCATCTCCTGTATTTCCGCCCTCTCCCTTAAGTACCCTGAGTCTAAAAGTTGTTTAACTCCACCACGCCCTAAAATCCATTAGTGCTACCATCTTTTCACTGTCTTTCAAAGTCCTTTGTAGTTTTACTTTCCTCCTTATACAACTAAATTCCACGGCCAATCATTTTCAACTCCTTACATACAACCTCAGGTCAAACGGATTCTCCTTTTGTTTTATTATACTCACATGGTAATTCCAAAACTTGTACCACAAGTGCATCTGTATGCTATGCATAGCTGGAGGGTAAGTATCATTATGATATATGTGTCAAGCTAAATTCATGACTGTCAACTTCAAGTGGACCATCAATGCTACCATAAAGTCAAAATACATGTACCATTTCATTCATTCTCTCATTCTCTTAAGTGACCACTTCACATCTCCTCTCTTTTCAAAATTCCCATATCTCCTTTCTCACTTTTAATTGCAGCAAAATGGCCTTTACTGATAAAATAGATGCAACCAAAAGAGTACCACCATAAGTTTCCAACATCTGCTTCTGTTCAAAATACTATATTTTCTCCTGTTACTAGTGATGGGCTCTCCATATTTCTATCCAAAGCCAACTATTCCATTCCATCCATCCTGCCAACTTAAGGATATCACTCCAGATATTTTTTGCTCTCTCCTTTACACCACCAGTTTTCTGTTCTATTCTAGAAAACCCACATTGGGAAATCATCATGTATAATTTCCCCTATTAAAAACAACAACAAACTCTTTGATTCATATTCCCTTCCAGCTAATGCCACATTTCTCTGCTTTCTTGTTTCAGCAAAATTTCCTATTACCTTGAGTCCTTTCTTCAATTTATCACATGCTATTTTCTCTTGAATTTACTCCACTTAGTCTTTTGAGCCAAATCATTAAAAGTAATTTTGACAGTCATCATTGACCTCTATGTTTCAAATATAAAAATATAATATATTTTGAAATACAATAAATATATTTGAATGTAATAGTCAATTTCAATGCACATTATTTTTGACTTATTAGCACCTCTTGATACAGTCGATCATTCTCTCTTTCTTGTAATAAATACTTTCTCACTTGCCTTACAGAAAAGCATTCTCATTTGCATGTTTTTTCTCCAATGTTGTTAGTTACTTATTTTAATATGCTTTGTTGGTTTCTTCCCATCTCTCTGAAATCTAAATGGTATAGTGTCTCAAGTAAATATAAAAGTGTAAGTATATGACATAACAACCTGTATGGTGTCTAGGGCAGCCCCCGTAAGTGTTAATATTTATGCAAAGCAATGCAATGAGTGATCATATTGAGTGACATATGTAACAACTGTACATAGCCTTTCTTCAATTCATGCCAGATTTTGCTGCAAAATAATTCAGGCATTTAGGCACTAAATGTGTCACAAAAAACTTTCAGTTTCCAATCCTTTATGGAGTTTAAAATTTTAGATAAGGGGTTATGGACCTGTCTTAATTATCAATGGTTAATCAGAAAAGAAGCTGTTTTGGAAAGATAAATACTGAAAAATACTTCACCTCCTCCACACGTGGCATCGCAATCTTCCCAGCCTGTGTGTGTCCACATGAAAAGGGGTTCAGGTGCTTTGGAGCTCTGATTCTCTGGTAGAGGGTCTGAAGGGATAGTGTATTCATAATGAAGACCATAATTCTGGTCTTGAAACAGTAGCACCTATAATATATAAAAGTGATCAAGGCAGATGGATCAAAGTAGAGCATATTCAATGTAAAGCATAAAACTAAGCATACGAATACCTTAAGATGCTTTTTGCATGGTGTGCATGCTCCTTTAATACATAGTAGACGAGATATTATGCTTAAATATTAAAATTGTCCTACTTCTGAAATCACTGGAGTTACACACTTACCTTTGAGCTAAAGACAGCATGAAAAAATAGCCCACCTGAATAAGGTCAGAGATACCACATTACTTTCTCCCAAGTTGATGGACTAGACAGTCTCTCAAAGCATGGTACATGTATGAGATGACTTTAGTAGGGGGGACAGGGACATGTGTCCTACATAACATCAAGATATAACCCACAATCTAATATCAAATGAAGCCGTTCCACTCATATAAAAGAGAAAGATGAATAATAAGTCCCTGTTTCAACAGAGGAAGAGAAGATTTGGGGAATCATTTCACTCCATAAGGGTAGAGAACTTCTAAGCCAATTAGAGGACAAAAATTTTATTCCATGTATGCTTACAGTTAAACTTTGGTAAGGTTACTAATTTTCCATTTATAATAAAGATCATTTTCTTTGAAAAGAAATTTATGTTAAAAAGAACTTCTAAATGCAAATTAACTTAATAATGGTACAGTTATGTACAGTTATGTTTACAGTTATGTAAACAGTGTAAGAAACCATAAAGGATGTATGAGAATGATTGAACTTTGGGCTACATTGGACTAAACCATAAGCAGGGACCATGTCTGCTTTGTTCTCCCATGGTACCCAGTATCAAGCTAAGAACTGCATCATCATGGGCAAGCATACATATTTTAAATGAAAGAAAAATACCTGAAATATACTCATTTTAAATAAAAGAATGAATGAGAATATATGTTTCTTTATAAATACATTTTCACCAAATATGTCAAACAGGCCCATGGAATATATCACTTCTATGGATCTGAGGATTTATGGAAGCAGTCTATATGACACACTGTGATGTATAAAAACATATATATCTAAATTTTAAATTATGTTAAAGTATTAGAAAACTTAAATATTTAATCTGTATCAAGGTGGTTATAATGACAGGTTACAGAGTTAACAATTAATAGGAAAAAATTTAAATAAGCCCAGGGTTAATTTTCTTTACTTCTTTTTCTTAAGATTCTGCCTCAATATATTACCAGAAATACTAAGATACATTTTAATATGTGGACTGGGGAACTAGTATGATGACACTATAAACCAACTATATCAACAATAAAAATAATACTTTAAAAATTCATATATACTAACATACTGGGTGCTACTTCTAAGTATATCACAGTGCTTATTTTCGCTTTAAATATCTCATTTCATGTTGCCAGTGATTTTTCAGCTAAATGAGTTAAAAAAGAGAGAGATGGACTCACCTTGTTTATGGAAATAACCAGACTATTACATGATTTTTAAATTGATGAAATAAACATATAAATAAATCATTTGCCAACTTATTTAATTAAATGAAATCATGTCTTTTTTTCTTAAAAAACAACCTTTTCATCGATAGAACTTTAGATTGTCCTTGAATAGCTAATGCCATTTAAAATAAAGACATTGGCTACAAAATCATTAGCTCTTTCTTAAACCATTTGAACTTGGCAGTATTCTTTGCAAGGAAAGTGTGACCGCGTTACAGTTGAGGGGCACATACTGAAGCATGGCAGCAGAAGGTATTGCCTTTCAAAATTCAGTACCAGCTTTCAATCTGTAATAGTCATTAAAGAAAAATATCTTAGAAGTGCAGTTTCCCTTGGATTACTGAATAAATCCAGGTCACATAGATGCCTTCTTTTAGACATAGTTCACTGACTTTAATTATGTTTCATGCTTCCAGGAAAAACCTTGGTAATTACCAGTCAGATTAAAGATTCTACAGCAAGGAAACTCTCTGCCCAACACTGAGGTCTCACATATATTGTTTTAAGATTCTGAATTAGAGGCTCACTAAAAGAGCCTCAGTCTTCTTCCATTAAAAAAAACGTAGTTTACATTCATGTAAGGGAGGCAACCTGATGGCATTTTCTGCAACCCAATCATTAAACAAATGTTTGTTGTTGATAATGTTGTTATTCTAAATGACCCAGTCATGGAAAGAGCCAGATATTGGTCATACAATGTTTGTTTAGTCATTTTTTTTTTTCCTCTCTCCAGATGGCAGAGGGCACAGAGTGGAGTTTCCAATTCAAATCAAATAAAAGGATCCAGAGGAACTGTGGGGAAATGAACAAAATAATTATTTAAAGTATACGCATACTCATGATCCAAGGCTGTCTGGTGTAAAGAACTTAGATTTAAGCTTTGCATCAGGAGCGGGAGCATGGAAGATGGATTAACACCTGGTTTATTCAAAGCTAAGTAATTTACTGGGAGGCAATGAGCACAGTATTTAACTTTTACATAGTGTTTTCTAATCTGTAAAGTGGTGTAATAATAATACATACTACACAGGGTTATTTTGAGGATTAAATGCTATAATGAACATAAAGCACTGTTGGATAGGGTCTGACGCTCAGTGCTTGATGGTGTATATTATTACTAGTATTAAGATTCGGAACAGAAGGCCCCCATGCAACTCACCCTGCTCCCTTTATGCATATTCCTGTTGGTAAAGTCTATTGACTGCAGTTCTCTAAAACATTCTTACTTGAAATGTGGTCAGTGGACCAGCAGTAGTGGCATCACCTGGGAGGTGGTTAGAAATGCAGGTCTCAGGTTCCTCCCCAGAATATGCATTTTAACAAGAACCCCAGGTGATTTGCAGGCATGTTAAAGTAGGAAAAGCAAATGGGCCAGTATGAGATTTGAACCTCTGGCTGCTATACTGGCAACACAGATGTCTCCAGTTGAGGAAGAATTCAACTTTAATTGTGTGGAGATATTAAATAATGTGGCACACCACACTCCAAATAAATAGTCAGTTGACTGTATTTTAGAGTTGTTTTTATGTGTGGACTCAAAGAGGTGTTGAAGTGTGTGAATCTCAGACTTTGCCACCAGAAGAAAAAAACTGAGCCATTAGCATTGACTGGAATGCTCAAGGTCAAAAGAGGCATGTGAACCTGCCATGAGCGAGGGCACAGAGCCCCAATGTCCTGATATTTTCACTCCAAACTCAGACCTAGTCTTCTGCTACATGGTAAAGAAACTTATTATCCCCAAAATTCAAATTATCGTAATTCTTTACAGGAATCACTTAACCTAGTAAGAACACAATGGGGTAATTGGAAGCCTTGTTAGATATTTACCAAACGTTTTCCCCTGGGACCAATACCATTTTATCAAAGGTGTTTTACACAGATTCAAGGAATGCCCATTTCACAATGTACGAAATGCTAGGGTTTGCCATATTATAGCACTCTATAGACATCCACTCTGGTTAGTAAACACATGCTTTTAGGGAAAGAGGAACCTTATTGCCTACTAATTCACTTCTACTGTGAATCTGTGAATTCCCTAAAATATTGTGTTCCTTTTGTAATAATTTCCATTTTTAGACATCTGGATTTCAAACACATTAAAAAACCCACCTCTTAAATAATTTGAAATGTTTACTTGACAATTCAAATTTGGAAAAAAGATAAGAGAAGGCACGGTGGGAATGTCCTTTGTCATAGGAAGCTGATTATGCAATGTTACCGATTCATTCCCTCATACCAGGAGGTGTAATGGTGATGTAGTAGGACCTTTGGCGGAGATCTTCTCCCAGAGACCTCGTCTTACATAATGGACAGTAGTTCCCGCTATGTTGAATGCTCCAGAGTGTTCAATCTTCCAGTCACTATTAATAGACTGTTTTCCAGTGTCTCGGAGAGCTATAAAAGGTTATAAAATATTATGAGATTAACAAGTCAGCATCATTAATCACTAACCACTTTGCATGATTTTGTTAAAAGCATTTCATTCATTTCTAAACTAAAGGGTCAACACTCCCTGATGTAAAACATGAGGCATCTCCTCTTTGGGAAAGTCTGCAATCATAGCAAATGCCACAGGAAGTTCTCCTCTCTCCTGAAGCTGTCCACAAACCATAGAGTCACGTTTATCCTTGCCTCCTCCAAACTCCTTTGAACACTTGATGTCTATAACCATATTTTGTGTCCCTTAATCATTTATTCTTTAACAACATATTATTATTTTAAAGGCTATGTGTGTCTGTATTGTCTATGCAATGATCCTATGAACAATGTGAAGGCTTGTACTACATCTTATACATGCTCTGTATCTCCTATGCCATGCAGGAAAGAGTGTGATGACAGAAAGATCATGACATGGAGTGTTAACTAACAGATCAGAATGACAGGGTTGAAACACAAAAGACCCCAAATAGCCAAAGCAATCTTGAGAACGAAAAATGGAGCTGGAGGAATCAGGCTCCCTGACTTCAGACTATACTACAAGCCTACAGTAATCAAGACAGTATGGTACTGGCACAAAAACAGAAATATAGATCAATGGAACAGGATAGAAAGCCCAGAGATAAACCCACACACATATGGTCACCTTATCTTTGATAAAGGAGGCAAGGATATACAGTGGAGAAAAGACAGCCTCTTCAATAAGGGGTGCTGGGAAAACTGGACAGCTACCTGTAAAAGTATGAAATTAGAACACTCTCTAACACCACACACAAAAATAAACTCAAAATGAGTTAAAGACCTACATGTAAGGCCAGACACTATCAAACTCCTAGAGGAAAACATAGGCAGAACACTCTATGACATCAATCACAGCAAGATCCTTTTTGATCCATCTCCTAGAGAAATGGAAATAAAAACAAAAATAAAAAAATGGGACCTAATGAAACTTAAAAGCTTTTGCACAGCAAAGGATAGCATAAAGAAGACCAAAAGACAACCCTCAGAATGGGAGAAAATATTTGCAAATGAAGCAACTGACAAAGGATTAATATCCAAAATTTATAAGCAACTCATGCAGCTCAATAACAAAAAAACAAACAACGCAATCCAAAAATGGGCAGAAGAATTAAATAGACATTTCCCCAAAGAAGATATACAGATTGCCAACAAACACATGAAAGAATGCTCAACATCATTAATCATTAGAGAAATGCAAACCAAAACTACAATGAGATATCATTTCACACCGGCCAGATTGGTCATCATCAAAAACTATAGAAACAATAAATGCTGGAGAGGGTGTGGAGAAAAGGGAACACTCTTGCAATGTTGGTGGGAATGTAAAATGATACAGCCACTATGGAGAACAGTATGGAGGTTCCTTAAAAAACTACAAATAGAACTACCATACGACCCCGCAATCCCACTACTGGGCATATACCCTGAGAAAACCATAATTCAAAAAGAGTCATGTACCAAAATGTTTATTGCAGTTCTATTTACGATAGCCAGCACATGGAAGCAACCTAAGTGTCCATCAACAGATGAATGGATAAAGAAGATGTGGCACATATATGCAATGGAATATTACTCAGCCATAAAAAGAAACGAAATTGAGTTATTTGTAGTGAGGTGGATAGACCTGGAGTCTGTCATACAGAGTGAAGTAAGTCAGAAGGAGAAAAACAAATACCATATGCTAACACATATATATGGAATCTAAGAAAAAAAAAATGTCATGAAGAGATTAGTGGTAGGACGGGAATAAAACACAGACCTACTAGAGCATGGACTTGAGGATATGGGGAGGGGGAAGGGTAAGCTGTGACAAAGTGAGAGAGTGGCAGGGACATATACACACTACCAAATGTAAATTAGATAGCTAGTGGGAAGCTGCCGCATAGCACAGGGAGTTCACCTCTGTGCTTTGTGACCACCTAGAGGGGTGGGATAGGGAGGGTGGGAGGGAGGGTGATGCAAGAGGGAAGAGATATGGGAACATATGTATATGTATAACTGATTCACTTTGTTGTAAAGGAGAAACTAACACACTATTGTAAAACAGTTATACTCAAATAAAGATGTTTAAAAAAAAGAATGACAGGTTTATATTCAATATAAAACAATTCAAAGATAATGTGTTAGTTCTAAAAACAGAACTCAGAACCTTTAAATATCCCTAGTTTGTGATTTTATTGTGTACAAGAATGGAGGATAAATGCTAATTCTCACCTACAAACAGCCATCATTTGTATGAAATTTTGTGGAGTAACTTTGTTTACCTATACTTTTTTTTCTCTTTTTCTTTTTTGACCTGATCTGTGCTACTATTTAAATGAGATTCATAACATGGAAGTGACATGCCATGATTATCATTTAAAATTAAGGATTCCTTCTGTTTTTTCCAAATGATTTTTTTTTAATTTAAACTTTAAACTCTTCCATATAATTGAATTTCCCTTTCAAAAACATTTACATGAAGATTCATCGAAGGTTTTTATGTCATAATGTTATGCAAATGTTTTGATAATAAGCCAATAAATCTTCCAAAATATTATTTAAGCTAATCTCTATTTATTGAATGTTTGAGGATTTCCAACTTTTTAATATTGTAAATAACGTTCAGATAAATACATTGTACACTAAATATTTGTATACCTGAATACTTCCCTTGGATAGATTCCCAGATTTGGAGTTAGAGTCAAAGAAATCAAACATTTAAAGATTTGGAAAAACAATTTCAAATTGATTTCCATAAAGTTTGCAAGAATTTATGCTTTCATAACAGTGACTGAGAGTGTCCATTTCTGAACTCCTTGAAAGCACCTTTCTCTTGTATAATATTTAATCATGCCTAAATCATTGCTTATCAAGCATCTGCTATAAATCAGGAAATACTCAAAGTTCTGGGACTTGCCAAATGAACAATAGAAATATGTTCTCTGGCTTCATAGAACTTATCATCTAACTAGCAATCCAGATATTAATCAAGTCATAAGTAACCAGCTAATTATAATTACGCTGAAACTTGTGAGGGAGGAATCAGGAAAGGCTTGCCTGAAGGATGTCATTTATGGAGGATGCTAGCCAGGGGAAAAGAGAAGCATAGAAGGAGTGTTCAAGACTGAGGGAACTACAGATGCCAAGGTCACCATTGCAGCTTGGTGAGAATCAGGTAGCAAATGTGCAGATGCCACATGTACTGAAGTGGATCATGAACTCATAAGGCTGGAGAGTAAGGAATAGGCAGACCTTATAGGCCTTGTTAACTTTTAGAGGCTTTTTCCTAAGAAAAAATATAAAACTATACAAGATTTTGAACAATATTGTACAGAAAATGGACTTGCATAGGACAAATCTGTATAGAGAAGACAGAATAGTAGCCCAATGGAAAGTAATGGTGGCTTGGCTTAAGGTAGTAGAGAGAAGTACAAAGAGGAATTTAGGAGTGAAATTCATAAAATATGATGATGACTTGGTTGTCTTGTGTGAAAGGAAGTGTCAGGGATGATGCCAGGTTTCTAGTATGAGAAACAGTGGGTTATAAAAGCAAACAGTAAGATTGGAAAGGCTAGCAAAAAAATGATTGAGGAGAAATATCAAGATTTGAATTTTGCACAATCCAGATTTTTAGAAAAGTCTCCTTTTGCTATTGAGGTTAAAGATATTTTTCATTTGCTTATTAGTTATTTGCCTTTTAAATTTAAATTAATTAAGCAAATTATAAATTATCTGTGAAGGTTTTTTGGTCCACTAAGAAATTTTTATGGACTTTATATTCTCATTATTAAAAGCAACATGTTAATAAAATTATTGAAATTTTACTTAATTTCTACCAAGTAATATCTTTATCACATACTGCATATAAAGTATAATGTTTTAGATAAAATATTAAGCATAAATATTTTCAGATGTATGAAAAATATACAAGTACTAATGTTTACCTTGAATTTTAAACTTGAAAGGGAAATACATTGCCAGAAAACTCTCAACACTTTGCAAATAGCTCTTACCATCTACAAATGGATATACTTCTGATAATGCTAGATTGATTAAAAAAATAATGATTTTGCCTAAAAGGTAAAGTACGTCCTTGTATTTCTCTAAGGTCTATTAAATATTCTGAGAGTCTTTTTGGCCTAGATTTGTACTGCAGCCAGTATAATTCCATTTTTTTTTCCTGTATCTCAACATATATTCATGGCACTATTATAAAGGAATATTTCCTGAAAATCTCTAAGAAAAATGCCTTAAAAACCTTTTGTGGTGACTATAGTATAATGTTGAGACTCAACCGGTATTCTGGAATTCAGCATTCCCCACCCAAATGCCACGTGCATGTATCTGAAAACCCACACAATTTATAAGCTTAAGAGCAACCTTATATGCAGACTCAATACTCTGGGTGTGTGGTGTTTCCTGGTTTTGGTTTTTAATTCATTAGCTTTAAAAACATTTTTAGAAAATCTGTTTCTGGCCATAGCTGTATAACTGGAATTGCACTATCTCTCCCCCTGTAAACAACTAGAAAACTAGACAGTATATGAAACAACTGTTCCCAGACACTGGACAATGGACAACAGAGAACTGTGATCCTTAAGAGGAGGAGACCCAATGCTCTCTAAAATTACTTGACTTTCTGCCTGAAGATATTTAGCAGGCCACACCACAGAGAGGGGAAACTCAAGCAGAGCACAGATAAAGAGGGCTTCAGCGAGATGAGGACACAGAGAATGGAGTTCAAACTGGCTAAGGCAGCTGGAATCTGTTTTATTGAGTACTGGAGAAGACGGAGCAACACAGCGACGAGCTTCAAAATATTTCATAAGTTGACATAGTATGAGGGACATAACCTAGAGGATTTCACTTATTTATGCTTACTGTGTAGAAACCTCTTATTTATGCTGCAAGAGCCTCCTTATATATGCTCACTGTTTACACTTAACTATCAGCCCTATCATTTATCAGTTCATCTTACTGTCTGTCTTTGAGCCCTTAAAGTCTTTCGTTTCCACTTTTACGTCTCTTTTGGAGGTTACCTTAAACCTTACTGGTTTATGCAATGACCCAAGGGAAAGAAATGGGAATAACCAGGTACCTGGCAGGTAGAACACAATAGAGTTTTGACAGGACACAGGGAATATGGGCGGCAGGGGGGTAGTGTCAAGTGTACGCTATTTCACAATTATCTTTTTGTTTTCTATTACAGAAGTTAACTACCTTCTAATTCCTACAACACTATCCATTAACATCAAGCAGCATGGTATTATACCAAATATTGGCAACTTAAAATTCTACAACAGAATTTCTTAGAGCCACTCAAAAATAACTGTTTCATTTGTTTCATCCTTCATCTGTCAAAAATTTTTGTGGCAGAAACTATCATGGTAGTTTAAAGGAGAATTATCTGTTTACTTGCACTATTCTTTTAAAGTCCTGAGTTTCTATAAATCCTATAGTTAACTGATTATTACTAAATTCTTAAGAAACATAGTAAGTCTTTTTCTTAAAAGTTTTGGTATTTTTCAAGGAAATGAAGTGAACCATTAACAAACAGAATGCATTTTTTTCTATGATATGGTAATTAGGAAAACCAACCAAAATACGAATATGATAAAAGCGAAAGAAAAAAGTCTGCAAAGGTGTTCCTTTGAGCCTGAAACTAAATATTGTACTAAGCTGCAAATAAGTGGGGTGAAATTCTGCAAGGCTGGGAAAAGAGTAACTACCTAGGACCTGTAAACTGCATAACTACTGGAGCTTGCATAGGGTTGGAAGACGTATGCACTCTATGCTATCAGAGTGAAGATATCTTACTGAACATACAGACTCTTCAGAGGAGAACCTAGAAAGGCTGCATATTAGAAATAAAGCTGGTCTAGTCCTAGAATAAAGGCTCCCTGAAAAGGGAGGGTAGGCACAAAAATTATTTGAAGATATAGTGTTCAAAATTTTTCCAAATCTGATAAAAACCATAAACCTACAGATCTGAGAAGTACATCGGAACCCAAACAGGATAAGCATAAAGAAAGCCATACCAAAGCACAATACAATCAAACCGCTGGCACACAATGATAGGGAGAACAATCTTACTAGTGGCCATATTTAAAATAGATAACCAACAAGGACTTAACTGTATAGCACAGGGAAATCTACTCAATGTTATCTACAACCTAAATGGGAAAGGAATTTGAAAAAGAATAAATACATGTATACGTATAACTGAATCACTTTGCTGTACACCTGAAACTAACACAACATTGTTAATCAACTATACACCAGTATAAAATTAAAAGTGAAAAAAATAAAAGATAAAAAGCATGGAATCATAAAAAAAATAGTGGTCATAAAGGCAACAGACATATTAGATATAGGGGAAAAAAGATTTAAGAATTCCCTGGATATACCATTACAACTAATGCAAGCCAGAAGACAATGAAATGTTACCTTAAAGTGAGAAAAACAAAACAAAGTAAAACAAAACAAAATAAAGAATTCTATATTCAGTGAAAATATCCTTCACATATGAAGGTGAAATAAATATACTGTCAGAGAAACAAAATCTGAGAAATTTGGCTGCCAGCAGACTTGTTCTACAAGAAGTATTAAAGGATGTTCTTCAGGCTAAAAGAACATGGTTCTAGATGGAAACAGGTGTCTATGTGAAGGCATGAAGAATACTGGTACTGGTAAATGTACAAAAATATCTAAGCAGGTCCTTATTAGTTGTCTATTTTATAAGGGCCTACTGTATAGCACAGGGAACTCTTCTCAATACTCTGTAATGATCTACATGGGAAAAGAATCTAAAAAAGTGATATGTTTAACTGACTCACTTTGCTGTACATCAGAAACTAACACAACATTTTAAATCAACTATCCTTAAATAAAAATTTTAAAAAATTAAAAAATAAAATAAAAATATACATAATTATTTCATTCATAAGTTCTTTATAGTATAATTAACTACTTAAAGCATAAATAGTTACAAGGTATTTTGGTGCTTAAAGCATATGCAGAAATAAGTTGATTATATAAAATGTAGAAATAAAGTGTATAATAGCACAAAGGAGGGGAAGGAGGAAAAGGAAACTAAACTGTTCTAAGGACTTATATTACATGTAAAGTGGCACAATATAATCTGAAGGGAGACTATAATAAGTTAAAAACTCATACAGTAAAGCAATCAATGAAAATATAAAATATGAGCTATACATGGCTGATAAGCAAATAAAGGAGATTAATGGAATACTAAAAAAAAAAATCCAACAGAAGCCAGATTAAGAGGAAAAAGGGAATAGAAAGGAATGAAATACTAGAAAAATTCAATATTCATATAATTATATTATGTTTAAATGTACTATGATATTAGTTAGGATAGATTATCAGGCCAGAGGGCCAACTATATTCAATTTACAAGAATGTACTTTAAAAAAAATGTACTTTAAAAATGAAAGATAGAGAGATTAAACCTAAAAGGATAAAAAGAGTTAAGCATGCAACACCAATCAGAAAAGATGTATTGGCTATAATAATATCAGATAGCATGGACTTCAGGTCAAGGAATATTCTAAGATCAAGAGAGAAGTTTTTAAAATGTCATTTAAACTTAAATTACTTTAAATGTAAAATCTCAAATGACATTTAAAATTTATTAAGAAGATAATAAAATCATAAGTATATAACAAAGTATCAAAATGCACAAAGCAAAAACTAACATAATTGAAAGAAGATATAGAAAAATTCAGTTTTAATCAGAGATTTCAATATTTCTCTTTCCTTAGATGATAAAAGAATATAGAACACTTGAACCAAATGGAGCCAACCGATATTTAGAGAAGAGTCAGCAATTGCAGAATATAATTTTTTTCAAGTATAAATGAAACATTAACCAATACAAGCCATAGGGCATGAAACAAGTCTCAGTTGAAATCAGGCAGTACAGCTGACCCTTGAACATGTATGTGAACTGCGTGGGCCACTTTATACATGGATTTTTTTCAATGTTAAATACTTCACTACTACATGATCTCCCATCCCCACCTCCCCTGATGTTTGAATTCACAAATGCTGAACTGAATCGCACATAGCGAGAAACGGTATATATGGAGGAAGAGCCTATGTGGAGGTCTGACTATAAATTATACTAAGATTTTCAGCTGTATGGAGGGTAGGCGTCCCTAACCCCCATCTCGTTCAAGGATCAACTGCATATTCTCTTTCCACGCAGATTTTAACTGGAAAAAATAACAAAATATCTACTAGAAAATCTACAAATATTTGGAAATTAAACAATACAGTTACAAATAACTCATGAGTCAAAGTAGAAACCACAATGATAATTCAAAAATATTTTAAACAAAAAGTATGACCTACAAAAATTGTGGAATGCAGCTAAAGCAGTGCTTAGAAAAACTGTCATATTAACAAAGAAGAAAGAACTAAAATCAATTACCTAAGTTTCTAATTTAAAATGGTATTTAAAAAATCGATTTAAACCTAAAGTAAGTAGGAAGAAAATAATAAAGACCAAAAGTCAATTGAATAGGAAGCAGATTAACAATAGATGCAATTAATGACACTAAAAGTTGGTTATTTAAAAGGATCAAAAACAGATAAAACTCTAGTTTGACTGATTAGGAAAAGAAGACAAAAATTAACATCAAAAATGAGAGGAGAAATATTGCTATAGTGCATATAGACACTGTAGTGTTATAGGACATATTATAAACAACTTCAAGACAATAAACGTGATAAGTGAAATAGGTAAGTTCTTTGAAGACACCAATTACCAAATCTGTCACAAGAATTAAAAGAATATCTGACTAGTTATAAACACACACACACACACACACACACACACACACACACACACACACACATAAAGAAATCAGCCTGGGTTTCAAAAACCTTCCCAGAAAGAAAATACCAATGTTCAAACATTTAAGGAAAAACGGTACCAGTTTTATAAAAAATTTACTAGAAAATAGAAGAGGAGGGGCACAAGGGTTCTTCAAATGTACTAAAAATGTTATTTTTCTTAAGGTAGGTAATAAATATAAACATTTGTACTTTACTGTTTCCTTTATAACTAACTATTGGTTAAAAATATTTGTTTCTATCTATTAAATATTCATGAAAATTATATTTTTATATATTCTAGATACAAATTCTTTTCATGATAAATTACAAATATTTTTCTCTGAGAAAATGGCTTGCCTTTTTATTTTCTTAATGATGTCTTTAAAAGAACATAGCTTATTTATTTATTTATTTAATTTCTATTCAATTATTTTTCAAATCCCACCTTCTCTTTATTTTTTTCTTTTTAACATTTTTATGGGACTATAACTGCTTTACAATGGTGTGTTAGTTTCTGCTTTATAACAAAGTGAATCAGTTATAACTACACATATATCCCCATATCTCTTCCTTCTTGTGTCTTCCTCCCTCCTACCTGCCTATCCCATCCTTCTAGCTGGTCACAAAGCACCGATCTGATCTCCCTGTGCTATGTGACTGCTTCCCACTAGCTATCTATTTTACATTTTGTAGTGTATGTATATGTCCATATATACACTACCACTCTCTCACTTTGTCCCAGCTTACCCTTCCCCCTCCTTGTGTCCTCAAGTCCATTCTCTAGTAGGTCTGTGTCTTTATTCCTGTTTTGCCTCTAGGTTCTTCATGACCATTTTTCTTGTTTTTTTTTTTAAGATTCCATATATATGTGTTAGCGTACGGTATTTGTTTCTCTCTTTCTGATTTACTTCACTCTGTATGACAGACTCTAGGACCATCCACCTCACTACAAATAACTCAATTTCGTTTCTTTTTATGGCTGAGTAATATTCCATTGTATGTATGTGCCACATCTTATTTATCCATTCATCTGTCAATGGACACTTAGATTGCTTCCATGTCCTGGCTATTGTAAATAGTACTCAATGAACACTGTGGTGCATGACTCTTTTTGAATTATGGTTTTCTTAGGGTATATGCCCAGTAGTGGGATTGCTGGGTCATATGGTAGTTCTACTTCTAGTTTTTTAAGGAAC
Source organism: Kogia breviceps (assembly GCF_026419965.1). NCBI lineage: Eukaryota > Metazoa > Chordata > Mammalia > Artiodactyla > Physeteridae > Kogia > Kogia breviceps. Next base: position 107,437,293 of record NC_081313.1, on the reverse strand, counting down.
CTCCATACTGTTCTCCATAGTGGCTGTATCAATTTACATTCCCACCAGCAGTGCAAGAGTGTTCCCTTTTCTCCACACACTCTCCAGCATTTATTGTTTGTAGGTGTTTTGATGATGGCCATTCTGACCAGTGTGAGATGATACTGCATTGTAGTTTTGATATGCATTTCTCCAATGATTAATGATGTTGAGCATCCTTTCATGTGTTTGGTGGCAATCTGTATATCTTTTTTGGAGAAATGTCTCTTTAGGTCTTCTGCCCATTTTTGGATTGGGTTGTTTGTTTTCTTGATATTGAATTGCTTGTAAATTTTGGAGATTAATCCTTTGTCAGTTGCTTCATTTGCAAACATTTTCTCCCATTCTGGGTTGTCTTTTTGTACTGTTTATGGTTTCCTTTGTTGTGCAAAAGGTTTTGAATTTCATTAGGTCCCATTTGTTTACTTTTGTTTTTATTTCCATTCCTCTAGGAGGTGGGTCAAAAAGGATCTTGCTGTGATTGATGTCATAGAGTGTTCTACCTATGTTTTCCTCTAAGAGTTTGATAGTATCTGGCCTAAGATTTAGGTCTTTAATCCATTTGGAGTTCATTTTTGTGTGTGGTGTTAGGGAGTGTTCTCACTTCATACTTTTACATGTAGCTGTCCAGTTTTCCCAGCATCACCTATTGAAGAGGCTGTCTTTTCTCCATTTTATATAATTTTCTCCTTTATCAAAGATAAGGTGACCATATGTGCGTGGATTTATCTATGGGCTTTATATCCTGTTCCATTTCAGATCTATATTTCTGGTTTTGTGCGAGTATCATACTGTCTTGATTACTGTAGCTTTGTAGTATAGTCTGAAGTCTGGAAGCCTGATTCCTCCAGCTCCGTTTTTCTTGCTCAAGATTGTTTTGGCTATTCAGGGTCCTTTGTGTTTCCGTACAAACTGTGAAATTTTTTGTTCTAGTTCTGAGAAAAATGTCAGTGGTAGTTTGATAGGGATTGCATTGAATCTGTAGATTGCTTTGCATAGTAAAGTCATTTTCACAATGTTGATTCTTCAAATCCAAGAACATGATACATCTCTCCATCTATTTTTATCATCTTTAATTTTTTTCATCAGTGTCTTATAATTTACTGCATACACGTCTTTTGTCTCCTCAGGTAGGTTTATACCTGGGTATTTTATTCTTTTTGTTGCAGTGATAAATGGGAGTGTATTCTTAATTTCACTCTCAGATTTTTCATCATTAGTGTATAGGAATGCAAGAGATTTCTGTACATTAATTTTGTATCCTGCTACTTTACCAAATCATTGATTAGCTCTAGTAGTCTTCTGGTAGCATCTTTAGGATTCTCTCTATAAAGTATCATGTCATCTGCAAACAGTGACAGCTTTACTTCTTTTCTGATTTGGGTTCCTTTTATTTCTTTTTCTCTCTGATTGCTGTGGCTAAAACTTCCAAAACTATGTTGAATAACAGTGGTGAGAGTGGGAAACCCTGTCTTGTTACTGATCTTAGTGGAAATGGTTTCAGATTTTCACCATTGAGGAAAATGGTGGCTGTGGGTTTGTCATATATGGCCTTTATTATGTTGAGGTAAGTTCCCTCTATACCTACTTTCTGCAGGGTTTTTATCATAAATGGGTGTTGAATATTGTTGAAAGCTTTTTCCCCATCTATTGAGATGATCATATGGTTTTTCTCCTTCAATTTGTTAATATGGTGTATCACATTGATTTGCATATATTGAAGAATCCTTGCATTCCTGGAATAAACCTCACTTGATCATGGTGTATGATCCCTTTAATGTGCTGTTGGATTCTGTTTGATAATAATTTGTTGAGAATTTTTGCATCTATGTTCATCAGTGATACTGGCCTGTAGGTTTTTTTTGTGTGTGTGACATCTTTGTCTGGTTTTGGTATCAGGGTGATGGTGGCCTCGCAGAATGAGTTTGGGAGTGTTCCTCCCTCTGCTATATTTTGGAAGAGTTTGAGAAGGATAGGTGTTAGCTCCTCTCTAAATGTTTGATAGAATTCGCCTGTGAAGCCATCTGGTCCTGGGCTTTTGTTTGTTGGAAGATTTTTCATCACAATTTCAATTTCAGTGCTTGTGATTCGTCTGTTCATATTTTCTATTTCTTCCTGGTTCAGTCTCGGAAGGTTGTGCTTTTCTAAGAATTTGTCCAGGTCTTCTAGTTGTACATTTTATTGGCATATAGTTGCTTGTAGTAATCTCATATGATCCTTTGTATTTCTAAAGTATCAGTTGTTACTTCTTTGTTTTCATTTCTAATTCTATTGATTTGAGTCTTCTCCCTTTTGTTCTTTATGAGTCTGGCTAATGGTCAATCAATTTTGTTTATCTTCTCAAAGAACCAGTTTTTAGTTTTATTGATTGTTGCTATCATTTCCTTCATTTCTTTTTCATTTACTTCTGATCTGATCTTTATGATTTCTTTCCTTCTGCTAACTTTGGGGTTTTTAGGTTCTTCTTTCTCTAATCGCTTTAGGTGTAAGGTTAGGTTGTTTATTTGAAATGTTACTTGTTTCTTAAGGTAGGATTGTATTGCTATAAACTTCCCTCTTAGAACTGCTTTTGCTGCATCCCATAGTCTTTGGGTTGCCGTGTTTTCATTGTCATTTGTTTCTAGGTATTTTTTTATTTCCTCTTTGATGTGTTCAGTGATGTCTTGGTTTTTAAGTATTGTATTGTTTAGCCTCCATGTGTTTGTTTTTGTTTTTGTTTTTGTTTTGTGGTACATGGGCCTCTTAGTGCTGTGGCCCCTCCCGCCACGGAGCACAGGCTCCAGACGCGCAGGGCCAGTGGCCATGGCTCACGGGACCAGCCGCTCCTCGGCATGTGGGTTCCTTCCAGACCGGGGCATGAACCCGCGTCCCCTGCACTGGCAGGAGGACTCTCAACCACTGCACCACCAGGGAAGCCCATGTGTTTGTATTTTTTACAGATTTTTTCCTGTAATTGATATCTAGTCTCATAGCATTGTGGTCAGAAAAGATACTTGATATGATTTCAGTTTTCTTAAATATCAATTAAGTCCATGTTGTTTAATGTATCATTTAAAGCTTGTGTTTCCTTATTTATTTTCATTTTGGATAATCTGTCCATTGGTGAAAGTGGGGTGTTAAAGTCCCCTACTATGATTCTGTTACTTTCGGTTTCCCCTTTTATGGCTGTTAGTATTTGTCTTATGTATTGAGGTGCTCCTATGTTGGGAGAATAAATATTTACAATTGTCATATCTTCTTCTTGGGTTGATCTCTTGATCATTTTGTAATGTCCTTCTTTGTCTCTTGTAATAGTCTTTGTTTTAAAGTCTACTTGGTGTGATATGAGAATTGCTACTCCAGCTTTCTTTGATTTCCATTTGCATGCAATATCTTTTTTCATCCCTTCACTTTCTGTTTGTATGTGTACCTAGGTCTGAAGTGGGTCTCTTGTAGACAGCATATATACAGGTCTTATTTTTGTATACATTCAGCCAGTCTATGTCTTTTTGTTTTTTCTTTTTTTTGCAGTACGTGGGCCTCTCAGTGTTATGGCCTCTCCCATTGTGGAGCACAGGCTCTGGACGCACAGGCTTAGCAGCCATGGCTCACAGGCCTAGCTGCTCCGTGGCATGTGGGATCTTCTCGGACCGGGGCACGAACACATGTCCCCTGCATTGGTAGGCGGACTCTCAACCACTGCACCACCAGGGAAGTCCCAGTCTATGTCTTTTGGTTGGAGCATTTAATCCATTTTCTTTTAAGGTAATTATTGAAATGTATGTTCCTATTACTATATTCTTAATTGTTTTGGGTTTGTTATTGTAGGTCTTTTCCTTTTCTTGTGTTTCTCGCCTAGAGAAGTTCCTTTAGCATTTGTTGTAAAGCTCGTTTGGTTGTACTGAATTCTCTTAGCTTTAGCTTGTCTGTAAAGTTTTTAAGTTCTCCGTTGAATCTGAATGAGATCCTTGTGGGATAGAGTAATCTTGTTTGTAGGTTTTTCCCTTTCATCACTTTAGATATGTCCTGCCACTCTCTTCTGGCTTGCAGAGTTTCTGCTGAAAGGTCAGCTCTTAACCTTATGGGAATTCCCTTGTATGTCATTTGTTGTTTTTCCCTTGATGTTTGTAATATATTTTTTTTGTATTTAATTTTTGATAGCTTGATTAATAAGTGTCTTGGCATGTTTCTCCTTGGATTTATCCTGTGTGGGATTCTGTGCGCTTGCTGGACTTGATTATTTCCTTTCCCATATTAGGGAAGTTTTCAACTATAATCTCGTCAAATATTTTCTCAGTCCCTTTCTTTTTCTCTTCTTCTTCTGGGACCCCTATAATCCTAATGTTGGTGCATTTAATGTTGTCCCAGAGGCCTCTAAGACTGTCCTCAATTCTTTTCATTCTTTTTTCTTTATTCTGCTCTGCAGTAGTTAATTTCCACTACTTTATCTTTCAGCTCACTTATCCATTCTTTTGCCTCGGTCATTCTGCTATTGATTCCTCCTAGAGAATTTTAATTTCATTTTTTGAGTTGTTCATCATTGTTTGTTTGCTCTGTAGTTCTTCTAGGTTCTTTGTTAACATTTCTTGTATTTTCTCCACTCGATTTCCAGGATTTTGGATGATCTTTACTATCAATACTCTGAATTATTTTTCAGGTAGCTGCCTATTTCCTCTTCATTTGTTTGGTCTGGTGGGTTTTTACCTTGCTCCTTCAACTGCTGTGTGTTTCTCTGTCTTCTCATTTTGCTTAACTTAATGTGTTTGGGGTCTCCTTTTTGCAGGCTGCAGGTTCAGAGTTTGCGTTGTTTTTGGTGTCTGTCCCTGGTGGCTAAGGTTGGTTCAGTGGCTTGTGTAGGCTTCCTGGTAGAGGGGACTGGTGCCTGTGTTCTGGTGAATGTGGCTGGATCTTGTCTTTCTGGTGGGCAGGACCACGTCCGCTGGTGTGTTTTGGGGTGTCTTGACCTTATTATGATTTTAGGAAGCCTCTCTGCTAATGGATGGGGCTGTGTTCCTGTCTTGTTAGTTGTTTGGCATAGGGTGGCCAGCAATGTAGTTTGCTGGTCATTGAGTGGAGCTGGGTCTTGGTGTTGAGATGGAGATCTCTTGGAGATTTTCACCATATGATATTACATGGAGCTGGGAGGTCTCTGGTGGACGAATGTCCTGAACTTGGCTCTCCCACCTCAGAGACACAGGCCTGACGCCTGGCTGGAGCACCAGATGCCTCTCATCCACAGGGCTCAGAATAAAAGGGAGAACGGAAGAAAGAAAAAGATAAAATAAAATAAAATAAAGTTATTAAAATAAAAAACAAAAAATAATTTAAAAAACGTTTAAGTAATTAAAAAGAAAGAACAACCAAAAAACAAATTCACCAATGATAACAAGCACTGAAAACTATACTAAAAACAACAACAAAAACAGACAGACAGAACCCTAGGACAAATGGTAAAAGCAAAGCTATACAGACAAAATCACACACAGAAGCATACACATACACACTCAGAAAAAGAGAAAAGGGAAAAAATATGTATATCATTGCTCCCAAAGTCCACCTCCTTAGTTTGGGATTATTTGTTGTCTTTTCAGGTATTTCACAGATGCAGGGAACATCGAGTTGATTGTGGAGATTTAATCCTCTGCTCCTGAGGCTGCTGGGAGAAATTTCCCTTTCTCTCTTTGTTCGCACAGCTACTGGGGTTCAACTTTGGATTTGGCCCCACCTCTGCATGTAGGTCACCTGAGGGCATCTGTTCTTCGCTCAGACAGGATAGGGTTAAAGGAGCAGCTGTAGGGGGATCTGGCTCTCTCAGGCCAGGGGGAGGGAGGGGTATGGAGTGCATGGTGACCCTGCAGTGGCAGAGGCTGGTGTGATGTTGCAACAACCTGAGGTGCACCTTGTGTTCTCCTGGGGAAGTTGTCCCTGGATCATGGGACCCTGGCAGTTGTGGGCTACACAGGCTCCCAGGAGCGGAGGTGTGTATAGTGACCTGTGCTCACACACAGGCTTGTTGGTGGCTGCAGCAGCAGCCTTAGTGTCTCATGCCCATCTCTGGGGTCCACGCTGATAGCTGCAGCTCGTGCCCGTCTCTGGAGCTCCTTTAAGCAGCGCTCTTAATCCCTTCTCCTCATGCACAGGGAAACAAAGAGGCAAAATAAAGTCTCTTGCCTCTTTGGCAGTTCCAGACCTTTTCCTGGACTCCCTCCCGGCTAGCTGTGGCACACTAACCCTTTCAGGCTGTGTTCATGCAGCCAACCCCAATCCTCTCGTAGTTTTATTTTTGATGAAATCCAATATATGTCTTTTTGGTGGAGGAGTTGGTATTTTTTCACATCCATTGTAAAGAAAGCCTTGCTTATCACAATGTCATGAATATGTTTCTATTATGTTTTTTGTTATAAGTTTCAGAGTTTTAGCTTCTTTGTTTAGATTTCTAATCCATTTTAATTTTTGTGTATGTTGTAAGGTTGGGACCAAGGTTTAATTTTATTCCTCATATAAATATCAAGTTATTCCAGCATTATTTGTTTAAAGAGTACTTTTTCTCTGTGTATTACCTCAACATTTTGGTTGGAAGTCAGTTTACTCCATATTTGTGTGTTTAATTTCATGATGATGATGAATTTGTCCATTTTTCTTGGTCAATTTTTGCTTTAAAGCTTTGAAGCTATATTCCTGGGTTCATATAATTTAAAATTATGTTTGTGATAAAGTGGATTCTTTTATAATTATTTTGTGAACTTTTTAATCTCAAGTAATGCATTTTTCTTTAAAATGAGTTTTGACATATTACTATGGCTATATCAGTATTATTCTGATTTATATTTTTGTGGTAGTTTCCATTCTTTGATTTTTAATTTTTGTGACTCATGTTTTACATATATTTCTTATGAATACAGTATACATGAATTATTCGTTAAGCCAGTCTGATAATTTTCATCTTTTAATTACAGACTTTAGTTTTTAAATGTTTATTAAGACTGTTGGTAGTTTTTGATTTCCTGCTTCTTGTATGTTTTTGTGGTTTTTCTCTTATCTTGTTTTCTACTGACTGATTGAGCTTCTAAAATTTCATTTAAAAAATTATATTTGGTTCTATATGTTTTCAGTCAATTTTTGTTTATTTTTAAATCCCTCTTTTATACATTTAAACATATTAACATAATACTTTTATATTTTCTGCATCTGATACAAATATATATGTCTGGTTCTGCTCTCCCTTAGTTTTACTGTTTTGCTTATAGTGTCTATTTCTGTGTTTTCAGAACTTTTTTTTACTATAAAATTATATAGGTTGAACTTTATAGAATTCTTTTGAGGTCTGGTTTAAAGGTGACTTACCTTCAAGAAGGATTTGTATTTGCATATACCAGCCACTTTGGTAGCCTCATTAAAATAAATATCTTGAGAGTTCTGGACTTATAGAATAGACTGGTGCTGAAAATCCATAGAAGCATTTGCATTTGGTTGCAGATTCTCAGGGAAGTGGATTTTCTACCTCCACCTAGTACCAAAATTAATACAGACACATTTTCTGTCTTTCTACTTTTATGGTGCAAATGCAACACATGTACTACTATGTCTTCTCACACTGAGCTTGTAGGTTCTTTGGGGTCCCGCTTTACATAGGGGTCTTGAGTCTCCACTTAGTAAAGGTCTTAGGCTTTATTCTATGTCTAGTTCCCCTTGGCTCTCAAGGTCTAAACTGGTCATCAGGATTATCATAAGTGGGGCTTCGGTTAGCCTAATATTCTGGCTTCCCGTTCTCACTTCGTTTTTGACATGTGAGGAATCCTTAACTTCTTTCCTGTTCAGAGGTAAATATAAAAAGTGTTCTTTTTTTTCTCCTTTTGTATTTTGCTCAACATTTTAAACTGTTTTCATTGGGAATTCTTCCCACAGTGGGTTACATGCAAAGCTGCAGGCAAGGTTAAGTTGATCCATACAACCTCATTTAGATTTTAAAAAATCATAAACTATAATGGTTTTGTAAAGAGATGACCTACCTGAACTACTCTCCATTTTATACTTTTTGATAAATTATTAACAAATTAATAAAGCCATGATCTTCAGAAAAGCGTATAATAATTGCAAATGGGAATACAACTCAAAGAGAGAGTAATGAAAAAGAATAACTGTACTGGGAGGGTACTAAATGTCTTCTGTGAGATAACATCTAGTTTGATGTAGATAAGTTACTTCATTAAAGAATGACCAATTTGCCAAGAATGATTTATTTTTCTTTTTTTCTGCTAAAGCTATTTCAGATGAAGATTTTCAATGACTTTGACTTCCTTCCAATGCCTGAAAGAGCTTTTAGGAAATGTGATTGATGATATTTATTCTCTGCTATTCTTTAGGCAGAGAACACATATCACAAGCTTGAAATCTAGAATTTTAGGTTTGAAATCTAGGATTTTAATACTCTATCATTTCTTTTTAAATTTTTTTTTTCAAACTTGCCTCTCATCCATGTGCCTTATCTCAGTAAATTCCATTATTATTTGTCAAGTTAAGCCAGAATCCTTGAATTTTTCTCTTCTATCAGTACTCACAGTGATTTTCTAACATGTTTCATCAGCTAACTTCTTCAATGTCTGTAGAAGCACTTGGGTTTTTCTTATTCCTGTTCTCTTGATAGAATCCTGCAACTGATCTCCTTGTCTTCGTTCTTGAACCTTTCCATCAGGAGAATTGTTTTTTCCTCAGTTAAGCAAGTAAGGAAACTTAGTAGGTTCTTGAATAAACATGGTAACATATTAATATTTTCAATAATGATTTAATCTCAAGTAGTATTCAGGATGTTTAGAAGCACTAATGCCATTTCCTTACACAAGTAAAAGACCCTAGTAACTTAGGCCTGATGTTAAGCACAAAGAAAACTGACAATAATAAGGCCCAGCACTTAACAGAGATATATAATTTCCTTTTTAAATTGAATGGTCTTCTAACAAGAAAAAGTGATTGAAGATCTATGTTTAAAGATTTGCACCAAGGAAAGAAAATGGGGTCTGGCAAACTTGGAGGTACTAATTGAAGAAAAAGAATAGTCGTTTCAAGATTTGTATTCCCTTCCATTAACTGTATACAACAATTGATCACATTAGTTAAGAAACGGGGAAAAAGAGGGAATTTGGGAGAAGTTCAAGGAAAATTTCTTCATATGTGACATGTACTTTAAAATCACAAGTGTTGCATAGAAGCCAATGATAAAAAAGAAAAAAATAAAAGACAGTATGAATCAGATACTGTGGCCACACTTCTTGGGTTTAAATCCAGGATCATAACTTTTTAAGATTTGTGACCATGGGAAACAAATTTTTTCTCTGTTCCTCTATTCTCTGATTTTAAAAACTGGAAATTAGAAGTTCCTACTTCATAAAGTTGATGTGAGGACATTTAACAAATATATTTAATGCACTAACACATGCTAATCACTATACAAGTGTGAATCATCTTTTTTTAATTAAAATTCATTGAAAAATCCTTTATTAATTCCTGTGTGACAGACTCTGTTTTAGTTACTGCAGATATGGCTCTGAGAAAAATGATCCCTGCTTTCAAGAATTAACAATGGAGATAGATAATATAAAGCATGCATGTAAACAAATAAGACAATTCAAACAGCAATAAACTCTATAAAGGTAATAAAGCAGGACCATGTAATAGGGAGTGGCCTGGGTAAGGGTCACAGTTGACATGGAGGAAAAGTGATACATTTGAATAACTGAGAGGACTTGCTGATGTACTGTATTAGAATGGTAAAGAGAGTTATCAAAGAGAACTCCTAGTTTTGGTGTAAACTACTGCATAGAAATTAGTGACTGTGGTAGGATGAATAATGGACCCCTACACACATACCAAGACATCCATGCCCTAAAAGATAGATATCAGACAAAGTATCTTCTCTGACCACAGTGAGATGAAGTTTGCATTCAGTAACAGAAGGCAAATTGGAAAATTCACAACTTTGTGGAAATGAAACTACACACTCAAACAACCAATGGATCAAAGAAGAAATTACAAGGTAAATTAGAAAATGTCTTGAGACAAATGAAATAAAAACACAATGTACCAAAACTTACAGGACACAGTGAAAGCAGTGCTATGGGTGGGGGGTGGGTTGGGATTCATAGCTATAAACACTTACATTGAAAAAGAAGAAACATCCCAAATTAACAACCTAACTTTACAACCTCAGAAAGTGGAAAAAGAACAAACTAAACCCAAAGCTACAGGAAGAAAAATAATAATAATAAAGATTAAAGCAGACATAAATGAAATATAAAATAGAGAAAATCAACAAAGCTAGAAGTTAGTTCTTTGAAAAGATCAACAAAGTTGACAAACCTTTAGCTATCTGGCTAAAAAAGAATGTAAAAAAGACAACTAAAAAAAAGACAGAAATGAAAGTGGGGTCATTACAACTGATGCTAAAGAAATAAAAAGGACTATAAGAAAGTATTATGAACAATTGTATGCTAACACACTGGAAAATCTAAATGAAATGAACAAATATTTAGAAACACAAAGCCTACCAAGTCTGAATCACAAAGCAATAGAAATCCTATAAGTATACCTATAACTAGTAAGGAGACTGAATGAGTAATCAAAAATATACCCCCAAAGAAAAGCACTGGACCTTATGGCTTCACTGGTAAACTCTACCAAACATTTAAAGATCTAACACAAATCCTTAAATTTTAAAAATAATCAAAGTGGAGGGAATACTTCCTAACTCATTCTATGAGGCCAGCATTTCCCATATATCAAACCTAGACTAAGACATTACAAAAAAAGAAAACTACAGATCAATTTCCCTTATGAACAATGATGTAAAATCCTCAACAAAATACTAGCAAACTGAATCCAGGAGCACAAAAGACATCTAAATCAGAAAGGAAGAAGTAAAATTGTTTTTGTTTGCAGATGATATGATCTTATATGTAGAAAACAATAAAGGTTTTACAAAAAGCCCAGGAGAACTAATAAATAAATTCAGCAAAGTCGCAGGATATAAAGTCAAAACTCAAAAAGCAATTCAATTTCTATACACTAATAATGAATGATCTGCAAAGGAAATTAAGAAAACATTTTTATTTACAATAGCATGGCATCAAAAAGAATTAAATACTTGGGAAGTAACTTAACAAAGGAGGTAAAAGACTTATACAATGAAAACAATAAAACATTTCTGAAAGAAATTAAAGAAGATGTAAATAAATGGAAACACATTCCAGGTTCATGAATTGGAAGAGTTAATATTGTTAAGATGTCAATATTATCCAAAGTGCCCTACAAATTGAATGGAATCCCTATCAAAATTCCAATGGTCTTTTGTGCAGAAATGAAAAAAAAAACCTATCTTAAAATTTATAGGGAATCTCAGGAGATCATGAATAGCCAAAACAATCTTGAAAAACAGGAACAAAGCTGGAGACTCACACTTCCTGGTTTCAAAACTTACTAGAAAGCTACAGTAATCAAAACCCTGTGCTACTGGCATGAAAACAGACATATAAACCAAGGGAATAGAACAAAGATCCCAGAAATAAACCTTTGCAAATATGGCCAAATGATTTTCAACATGGGTGCCAAGATCATTCAATGGAGAAAGGACAGTCTTTCAACCAGTAGTCCTGGGAAAACTGAGTATCCACATGCAGAAAACTGAAGTTGGACCCTTAACTAATACCACATATAAAATTTAACTCCAGATGGATCAAAGATCTAAATGTCAGACCTAAAACTATAAAACTCTTAGAATAAAATAATATGCAAAAGCTCCACAACACTGAATTTGACAATGATTTCTTGGACATTGCACCAAAGGCACTGATTATAAAAGAAAAATAGACAAATTTCATGAAAACTTAAAACTTTTGTACATTAAAAGACATTACTAACAGAGTAAAAACCTACAGAATGGGACAAAATATTTGAAAATCAATCTGATAAGGGATTCGAATCCAGAATATATAAAGAACTCCTAAAAACTCATGAACAAAAAAAATCAAACAACCTAATTAAAAAATGGGTAAAGGAGTTAATTTAAAAATGGGCAAAGGACCTGAGAGATATGTCTCCAAAGAAGTTACACAAAACCAACAAGCACATGAAAAGATGCTCAATATCACTAATCATTAGAGAAATGCAAATCAAATCCATAATGAGATATCACCTCATAGCCATTAGGATGGCTACATTCAAAATAAACAGAAAACAAGTGTTGGTGAGGATATAGTGAAACTGGAACCCTTGCACCCTGTTGGTAGGAATGGAAAAAGGTACAGCAACTGTGGGAAATGTTACGCAGTACCTCAAAAAATTAAAAATAGAATTAGTCTATCATCCAGTAATTCTACTTCTAGGTATATACTCAAGAGAATAAAAAGCCAGGTCTTGAAGAGATATTTGTACACCCAAATTCATAGCAGCATTATTCACAAAAGCTACAATGTGGAAGCAACCTAAGGATCCATGGATGAATGAATAGATAGCAAAAGGTGTTATACACATACATTGGAATACTAAAAGCCTTTAAAAGGAAGGGAATGCTGACATATGCTACTGTATGGATAAATCTTGAGGACATTATTATAAGAGATATGTCAATCATAAAAGGACAGTAGTTACTGTATGATTCCATAAACATGAGGTATGCAGAGTGGTCAAATTCATGGAGATAGAAAGACTAATGGAGGTTACCAGAGGATGGGAGGAGGGGGGACTGGCGAGTTGCTATTAATGGATACAGAGTTTCAGTTTTACAAGATGAAAAGAGTTCTGGAGAAGGATGGTGGTTGTTGAGCACCAAAGTGAACGTACTCAATGCTATCAAACTGTACACTTAATATAGTTAAGGTGGTAAATATCATGTTACATGTATTCTACCACAGTGTAAAAAAAAGTTTTGAAGGGGAATAAAGATACCCACATCTGAATCCCTGGAACATATGAATGCTATCTTATATGGCAAATAAATACCTTTGCAAATATGATTAAATTAAGGATCTTGAGATGGGGAGATTATCCTGGATTACCCAAGTGGGCCTAAAATGCAATCATATGTAGCCTATAAGAGGTAGGAAGAGAGTGGTCTGAACACAGAAAAAGAAGAGAAGGCAATGACACTAGGGAGGCAGATGTGGGAGTGTTGTGGTCACAAGCAAATGAATGTTGGTAGCCACCAGAATCTGGAAGAGGCCAGGAATGGATGACACCTCAGGGACTCCAGAGAGAGCACAACTTTGCAGACACCTTAATTTCTGGTCTAGTAAAACTGATTATGGCCTCCAGAACTGTGGGACAATACATTCCTGTTGTTTTATACCACCAGCTTTGCGGTAATCATCACTACAGTCATAGGACACTAATACAGTGACATTTACTATAGTGGGGAAAACTAAGAAGAGGTTTCAGAACAGATAAAAATAAAGTTTTTGATTTAGACATTATTTCAGAGGCACATATGAGAATCTAACTTACATCAAACAAAAATGTAAAGCAAAGGAGCCAAATGTGATTCCCTAGGGAGAGAGCAGAGCAGAGCAGAGCAGAGAGCAGGGTCCAGGCTTGAGCTCCACAGTATGGGAACACTGGAAAACCATGTAGAGATTGAGAGTCCAACAAAAGAGGGCATTTGTTGTCCTTGACAAACGTAGTTATTATCAAGGAGAGACAAAAACAAAAACAAGACAGGATTGGTTGAAGACCCTGGTTAGTAAAGAATTAGAGGGAGCATGGAGCTGTCAAATTTGTAAAAATGGTAGGTGTATTTAGCCACATTTGCTAGGGTATTGAAAATCAGAGCACAATGTGGAGTTTTGTAGAATTTGAGAAAACTCAATTTGAGACACCTATATTCCTTTCCAGCTTGGAAAAAAGAAAACATATTCCCAAATGTAATTGCCAATTGTCTACTATTAAACGAATGTATTAAAACTGTCTCAATTTTATACAGCATCTCCAAAAATGGGTATTAATCTGAATTTGGATATATGGGATGATTTACTTGCATTTCAAATGCATTTAAAAACCATAGCAGGTTAAAATAGATAAAATTTATATATTAATAATGACCGACTAATGAGTGTGTCACATGATAAAAAATTTCTTGTGTTTCCCTGGTGGTGCAGTGGTTAAGAATCCACCTGCCAATGCAGGGGACATGGGTTCAATATCTGGCCCGGGAAGTTCCCACATGCCACGGAGCAACTAAGCCTGTGCACCACAACTACTAAGCCTGTGCTCTAGAGCCCATGAGACACAACTACTGAACCCACGTGCCACAACTAGTGAAGCCCGTGCACCTAAAGCCTGTGCTCTGCAACGAGAAGCCACAACAATGAGAAGCCTGTGCACTGCAACGAAGAGTAGCCCCCACTCGCCACAACTAGTGAAAGCCCATGCACAGCAACGAAGACCCAACACAGCCAACAAACAAACAAACAAACAAATAAATAAATTTCTTGTATTGTCCCCTTTCCTCAAATTTTCCTACTCCTAGAAAGCAAACCCTAATGTGAAAAGTGATTTGATCCAAGTATAGGCCATTTTTAATTTTACAGAGAATAAACAATCATGTAACAATATTGGGTTATTTTTTCATGTACAAAGTGTTTCCCTATTGGGACATTATTTCTGATTTGAGAAAGAATAAGGAGGAAATAATTTTGTTAAGAAGGAAAAAAGACATAAAGGTTTTCTTTAAAGATAATATAAATATAGTGTTTATGGCTTTTGATCTGTTGAATGCAGAGAGACAGCCACAGAATTTTAAGGATGCTGGTCTTCACATCCCCCTTCCTTACCACCTGGGGAGGAGACAGAACAGTGTAAATTTAACACTGGCTTAAACAGCTACACACCTGCAGTGGACAGAAATTGATGCTGAATTTCTTTTATAGGAGCCTGGGAATTAAAGCTTAGGTGTATAGTTGAATTTTGCTGAAGCAGTGAGTGCTGATTAAGGCAGTTAAATGAATAAAGGACATCATTAAGAGTGACCTGTGGAAGACCTGTTAATGAGGCTAATTTTTAGATAAACAGATTTTTAGGTTGGAGACAAGATGGCTGAGTAGAAGAACTAGAGTGCAACTCCTCTCAAGAAAACACCAAGTAGGAAATCCCAGCAAGATGGGGGCAGACACAAGAAGCAAGAGGAACTACAACCCTGCAGCCTATGGAACAGAAATGGCAATCACAGAAAGTTAGACAAAATGAGACAACAAAGGAATATGTTCCAGACAAAAGAACAAGATAAAACCCCAGAAGAACAATGAAGTAAACTTGAGATAGGCAATCTACCCAAAAAATAATACAGAGTAATGATAGTAAAGATGAGCCAAGATCTCAGAAAAAGAATGGAGGCACAGACTGAGAAGATACAAGAAATGTTTAACAAAGAGCTAGAAGACATAAAGAATAAACAAACAGAAATGAACAATATAATAACTGACATGAAAAACACAGTAGAAGGAATCAATATTAGAATAAATGAGGCAGAAGAACGGATAAGTGAGCTGGAAGACAGAATGGTGGAAATCACTGCCATGGAACTGAATAAAGAAAAAAGAATGAAAAGAAATGAAGACAGCCTAAGAGACCTCTGGGACAATATAAAACACACCAACATTTACATTATGTGGGTCCCAGAAGGAGACAAGAGAGAGAGAGGACCTGAGAAAATGTCTGAAGAGACAATAGCTGAAACTTCCTTAACATGGGAAAGGAACAGTCACCCAAGTCCAAGAAGTGCAGAGTTCCATACAGGGTAAAACCAAGGAGGAACACACTGAGACACATATTAAATTGATACAAATTAAAGACAAAGAGAAAATATTAAAAGCAACACTTGAAAAGCAACAAATAAAATACAAGGGGGCTTCCCTGGTGGCGCAGTGGTTGAGAATACGCCTGCCAATGCAGGAGACACGGGTTCGTGCCCTGGTCCGGGAAGATCCCACATGCCGCGGAGCAACTAAGCCCGTGAGCCATGGCCGCTAGGCCTGCGCGTCCGGAGCCTGTGCTCTGCAACGGGAGAGGCCACAACAGTGAGAGGCCCGCATACCTCAAAAAAAAAAAAAAAAAAACCAACAAGGGAATCCCCATAAGGTTATCAGCTGATTTTTCAGCAAAACCTCTGCAGGACAGAAGGGAGTTGAATGACATATTTAAAGTGATGAAAAGGAAAAATCTGCAACCAAGAATACTCTACCCAGCAAGGCTCTCATTCAGATTCAATGGAGAAATCAAAAGATTTCTAAACAAGTAAAAGCTAAGAGAATTTAGCACCACCAAACCAGCTTTACAGGAAATACTAAAGGAACTCCTCTAGGCAGAAAAGAAAAGGCCACAACTAGAAAGAAGAAAAACACGAATGGGAAAGCTCACAGGTAGAGGCAAACATAGAGTAAAGGTAGGAAATCATCCACACACAAATATGATACCAAAACCAGCAACTGTGAGGAAAGTACCAATGCAGGTTATTAGTAATGCATTTGAAAGTGAGACCAGCAACTTAAAACAATCTTGTCTATATACAGACTGCTATATCAAAAGCTCATGGTAACCATAAACCAAATATCTATAATAGCTATACACATAAAAAAGAAAAAGGAATCCAAACACAACACTAAAGATAGTCATCAAATAGCAAGAGAAGATAATAAAAGAGGAATGGAAGAAAAAAGACCTACGAAAACAAATCCAAAACAATTAACAAAATGACAATAAGAACATACATATTGATAATTACCTTAAATGTAAATGGATTAAATGTTCCAACCAAAAGACATAAAGTAGATGAATGGATATGAAAAGAAGATTCGTATATGTGCTGTCCACAAGAGACCCACCTCAGATCTAGGGACACATAACAGATTGAAAGTGAGAAGATGGAAAAAGGTATTCCATGCAAACGGAAATCAAAAGAAAGCTGGAGTGGTAATACTCATATCAGACAAAAGAGACTTTAAAATAAAGGCTGTTACATGAGACAAAGAAGGACACTACATAATGATCAAGGGATCAATCCAAGAAGATATAACAATTGTAAATATATATGCACCTAACAGAGAAGCACCTCAATATATAAGGCAAATGCTAATAGCCATAAAAGGAGAAATCAACAGTAACACAATCATAGTGGGGGACTATAACACCCCACTTACATCAGTGCACAGATCTTCCAGACAGAAAATGAATAAGGACACACGGGCCTTAAATGACACATTAGACCCGATGGACTTAATTAACATTGATAGAACATTTTATCCAAAAGCAGAAGAATACACATTCTTTTCACGTGCACATGGAACATTCCCCAGGATAGATCACATGCTGCTGGGCCATAAAGCAAGTCTCAATAAATTAAAAAAAACTGATATCATATTAAGCATCTTTTCTAAAAACAATGCTATGAGATTAGAAATCAACTGCAAGAAAAAAATTGCAAAAAAACACAAACACATGGAGGCTAAACAATATGTTACTAAATAATCGCTCGCTGAAGAAATAAAAGAGGAAATCAAGAAATATCTAGAGACAAATGAAAATGAAAACATGACGAAACAAAACCTATGGGATGTGGCAAAAGCAGTTTTAAGAGGGAAGTTTATAACAATACAATCTTACCTCAGGTAACAACAAAAAATTTATTTCCTTAAAATAAATGGAATAGAGATGAAGAAAACAACAGAAAAGATCAATGAAACTAAAAGTTGGTTCATTGAAAAGATAAACAAAATAGATAAACCTTTAGGCAGACTCATCAAGAAAAAAGGAAGAAAGCCCAAATCAATAAAACTAGAAATGAAAAAGGAAAAGTTACGACACCACAGAAATAAAAAGGATCATAAGAGACTACTATAAGCAAGTATTTGCCAATAAAATGGACAACCTAGAAGAAATGGACAAATTCTTAGAAAGGTACAATCTTCCAAGATTGAACCAGGAAGAAATAGAAAATATGAACAGATCAATCACAAGTACTGAAATTGAAACTGTGATTAAAAAATTCCCAACAAACAGAAGTCCAGGACTTTTGCTGGCTTTACAGATAAATTCTATCAAACATTTAGAGAAGAGTTAACAACCACTGTTCTAAAACTATTCCAAAAAATTGCAGAGAAAGGAATACTCACAAACTCATTCTATGAGGCCACCATCACCCTGATACCAAAACCAGACAAAGATACCACAAAAAAAGAAAATTACAGATCAATATCACTGATGAACATAGACGCAAAAATACTAGCAAACCGAATCCAACAATACATTAAAAGGATCATATACCATGATTAAGTGGGATTATCCCAGGTATGCAAGAATTTTTCAGTCTCCACAAATCAATCAGTACGATACATGACATTAACAAATTGAAGGATAAAAACCATATAATCACCTCAATAGGTGCAGAAAAATCTTTTGACAAAGTTCAACACCCATTAATGATAAAAACTGTGATAAAAGCAAGTGGGCATAGAGGGAACATTCCTCAACATAATAAAAGCCATATATGAAAAACCCACAGCTAACATCATACTCTATGGTAAAAAGCTGAAAGGATTTCCTCTAAGATCAGGAACAAGACAAGGATGTGAGCTCCTGCCACTTTTATTCAACATAGTTTTGGAAGGCCTACCCACGGCAATCAGAGGAAAAAAGGAGTAAAAGAAATCCAAATTGGAAAAGAAATAAAACTCACCATCTGCAGATGATATGGTACCATATATAGAAAATCCTGAAGATGCTAACAGAAACCTTCTAGAGCTCATCAATGAATGTGGAAAAGTTGCAGGATGCAAAATTAATACACAGATTTCTGTTGTATTTCTATACAATAACAATGAAAGATCAGAAAGAGAAATTAAGGAAACAATGCCATTTACCATCACATCAAAAAGAAAAAAATACAAAGGAATAAACCTACCTAAGGAGGCAAAAGACCTGTACTCTGAAAACTAAAAGACTTTGATGAAAGAAACCGCAGATGAGGCAAACAGATGGAAAGTTAAACCCTGTTTCTTGATTGGAAGAATCAATATTGTCAAAATGACTATATTACCCAAGGCAATCTATAGATTCAATGTAATCCCTATCAAATTCCCAATTACATTTTTCACAGAAGTAGAACAAAAAATTCAAAAATTTGTGTGGAAACACAAGATACCCCAAATAGCCAAAGCAATCTTGAGAAAGGAAAATGGAGCTGGAGGAATCAGGCTACCTGACTTCTGACTATACTACAAAGCTACAGTAACAGTTTTGTACTGGCACAAACACAGAAATATAGACAAATGGAACAGGATAAAAAACCCAGAAATAAACCTACAAACCGATGGTCAATTAATCTATGACAAAGGGGGCAAGAATATACAATGGAGAAAAGACAGTCTCTTCAATAAGTTGTGCTGGGAAAACTGGACAGGTACATGTAAAATAATGAAATTAGAACATTCTCTAACACCATAATACAAAAATAAACTCAAAATGGATTAAAGACCTATATGTAAGACTGTATATTATAAAATTCTTAGAGGAAAACATAGGCAGAATACACTTTGTCATAAATTGCAGCAATACCTTTTTGGATCCACCTCCTAGAGTAATGAAAATAAAAACAAAAATAAGCAAACAGGACTTAATTAAACTTAAAACCTTTTGCACAGCAAAGGAAACGATAAGCAAGAGGAAAAGACAACCCACAGAATGGGAGAAAATGTTTGCAAATGATGCAACCAACAAGGGATTAATCTCCAAAATATACAAACAGTTCACACAACTCAATATGTAAAAACAAACAACCCAATCCAAAAATGGGCCAAAGATCTAAACAGACATTTCTCCAAAGAAGACATACAGATGGTCAAAAGCATATGAAAAGATGCTTAACATCACTAATTATTAGAGAAATGCAAATCAAAACTACAATGAGGTATCACCTCACACCAGTCAGAATGGTGCATCATCAAAAAGCTTACAAACAATAAATGCTGGAGAGGGTGTGAAGAAAAGGGAACCTTTCTACACTGTTGGTGGGAATGTAAATTCGTACAGCCATTACGGAGAACATTATGGAGGTTCCTCATAAAACTAAAAACAGAGCTACCATATGATCCAGCAATCCCACTCCTGGGCATATATCTGGAGAAAACCTTAATTCGAAAAGATACATGCACCCTAAATATTTATTGCAGTACTATTTACAATAGTGAAGCTATGGGAGCCGTGTACATGTCCATGAACAGATGAATGGATAAGGAAGATGCTGGTACATATATACAATGGAATATTACTCATCCATAAAAACAAATAAAATAATTCTATGTGCAGCAACACAGATGGACCTACAGATTATCATACTAAGTGAAGTCAGAGAAAGATAAATATCATATCACTTACATGAGGAATCTAAACAAATGATACAAATGAATTTACTTACAAAACAGAAACAGACTCAGACTTAGAAAACAAACTTATGGTTACCAAAGGGAAAAAAGAGGGTGGGTGTAAATTAGGAGGTTGGGATTAACATATACACACTACTATATAGAAAATAGGAATCAACAAGGACCTACTGTATAGTATAGGGAACTCTACTCAATATTCTGTAATAACCTAAATAGGAAAAGAATCTGAAAAAGAATAGATATATGTGTATGTATAACTGAATCACTTTGCTGTACACCTAAATCTAATAGAACATTGTACATCAAATATACTCCAATATAAAATAAAAATATAAAAATTAAAAAAATAATATAAATACAATGTTTAAATTCTGGGAGAATATTTAGTCCTTTTCCAGCCATATCACATTAGATACCTCTATCTGTGGATGCCATGACTATAAAAGATCATTTTACATGACTTAATTAGTTTGAAATATTAATTTATAAGCAATATGTATTTTGACAACATAATATTTTCTTTCATATATTTAAAAATCATTAACTGGCCTAATTAAAATAGCTGATAGAATTTTTTTCCAGAAGCAGTACTTAAAAGTTTAAAAATACTTTCTCAAGGGCCCAATTAAATAAAATCATAAATGAAAAGAAAGTTACAATTAACACCAGCGAAATACAGAGGATCATAAGAGATTACTATGAATAATTATACATCAATAAATTGGACAACCTATAAGTAATGAATAAATTCCTGGAAATGTGCAATCTCCTGAGTCTGAATCAGGAAGAAATAGAAAGAATGAAAGACCAATTATCAGTAATGAAATTGATTCGGTAATAAAAAAAACTCCCAATAAACAAAAGTCAAGGACCAGACAGCTCCACAGGTGAATCTACCAAACACTTAAAGAAGAGTTAATGTCTATCCTTCTCAAATTATTCCCCAAAATTGAAGAGAAAGGAACACTTTCAAATTCATTCTGTGAGGCCAGAATTGCCTTAATACCAAAACTAGACAGAGACACCAGAAAAAAAGAAAATTACAGGCC
The DNA here is from genome assembly GCF_026419965.1 of Kogia breviceps. Lineage (NCBI taxonomy): Eukaryota > Metazoa > Chordata > Mammalia > Artiodactyla > Physeteridae > Kogia > Kogia breviceps. Next base: position 107,415,830 of record NC_081313.1, on the reverse strand, counting down.
AATATCCCTAATGAATATAGATCCAAAACTCCTCAACAAAATATTAGAAAATTAAATTCAACAATACATTAAAAGGATATTACACCATGATTAAGTGAGGTTTATCCCAGAGTTGCAAGGATGGTTCAATATCCACAAATCAATCAATGTGATACATCATGTAAACAAACTGAGGAATAAAAATCATATAATCATCTCAATAGGTGCAGAAAAAGCTTTTTACAAAATTCAACATTCATTTATGATAAAAAAAACTTTCATTGAAGTGGGTATAGAGGGAATATACCTCAATGTAATACAGGCCAGATATGACAAAACCACAGTCAACATCATACTCAATGGTGAATAGATGAAAGCATTTCCTCTAGGATCAGGAACAAGATAAAGATGCCCACTCTCACCACTTTCATTCCACATAGTATTGGAAGTCCTAGCCATAGCAGTCAGACAAGAAAAACAAACAAAACCAAAAGAAACTCTTAGATACAAAGGGGTGACTGCCAGAGGGAGAGGGCGGGGGGTACATGAAATAGGTGAAGGGTATTAAGAGGTAAAAACCTCTAGTAATGAAATTAGCAAGTCAAGGTCCTGTCATATACAGCAAAAGGAATATGGTCAATAACACTGTAATAACTTCATTTGGGAACAGATGGTTACTAGATTTATGGTGGTGACCATTTCATAATGTATGCATATTTCAAAGCACTATGCAGTATATCCCAAACTACATAATATTGCAAGTCAACTTTTTCTATTAAAAATTAAAAAAAATACTTTCTTCATAGATGAGTACACCTGAAGTGAGGCAAAAGAGCATTGTCTTCCATTAAAAGGGGAAGAAGTCCTTTTAGTACATAGAAATTTTTTTAAGAATCCCACAAGATTTCCAAATTATAGAGCAATCATTATATATATACACACACATTGATGTATGCATTTGCACATGCAGTAAACATGAATATGTATACATTTATGTTCATGCATATATGGAATAAATATATTTATTAAATATGTATATATATATGAAATAAAATATACCCAAATCCCCCAATGAGTGTTTGTTTCCTAACATGGACTAACATGCAGAAGTAATTTATAACACCCACTCCCACCAAACATAGAGACAAACAGATTGCTTTTGCTCCTGGGAAGCCCCTGGGAGGGAAGGAAAAAATTCCTACTTGATATGACAAGAGGTGCTTCCCGGGAATTCAAACATGTAACTAGAAACACACTGATGTCTTGGTCATAAGAGAACTCTCAGGGAAGGGCAGCTAAGCTTGGACTTGCATGGATTCTGCGTCTTTAACACAGGTTACCTAAGTAGCTGTGTGCTGGCTTTTCCTCCACAACTTTAATTCTTCTTGCTCCAGCAGGTATCACCAACACTTCTACATAACCTGTAAGAGTCAATAAAACATGAAATACATTATGAGTTTTTTCTAATTCCTCTTTTCTTCATTGACTTGCCCTATTTCTCTTTTGGTTTTGGCTTTTGCTGTGATACTTCAATACCTATGTAAAGAAAAAAAAATTATGTATAAAAGCTGTCATAAGTTCAAGTGGAGAAGTTTCTTGGAAAAACATTGAGAATACGCTATCAAGAGCAAGTAGGTGACTGTAAAGCTCCCTGACAGCTTATGAATTATGAGGTGAGAAAAAAGCACAATGGGACAGCCTGGTTAGAAACAGTGAATCTTGGAACAGAGCAAATAACCTTAAGTTCTGCTCATGGAATTCTTTTAAGTTAGAAAGTTGGGGGGAAGGAGCAAACACAGCTGGAGAGCATACAGATGGTGGATGTCTGGTCCCTGAAGTAGTTAAGTATAGGACAAGAGAGACCAAGTCCTCTCTGGAAGATTAACCAAGGGTTTTGAATCTGGTTGTTACCCTGGAAGGTGTCAGCCAGCTAGGAGCAAGATACAATTAGGTGTTTCTTAGGAAATATTCTTCAGCAGTGGTTAGGAATGTAATGCTTGAAGTGAAATAAGGCGGTAAGATAAAGCTGGATAGAAGAGAAAGTGTGCATTAAAAAGTCAAAATCAAGACTTCATTTGGTGCAGAAAAGACAGCAGATGCCAACTTTTGGCTGAATAGTTATGCTTTAAAATTATATTAAAATAACATTTAATAGTCTTCTCAGTACTTCTATGTAGCTACTTACAGCCCTGATAAAAGCTTAATTTCAAAGCTACGTTAAAAAGGTATTAACAGCTAATCCCAGAGTTGTCTCCTGTTGATCAATAATTCAAATTCCTGAAACTGTTGACAATTATTTGCTGTTTACCAAAAGGTAACAGACACCCCACCTGGTGTCACTGCCTGGGATTAGAGGTCTGTGCTTTTCAAATCAACATTTCCATTAGCAAATACTACTTACTCAATTTAACCATTTTTAGTAACACCAAATCATACAAGCACTTCCACTTTGTTACACGAACACGATATGCAGCAATGAAAATGGAAACAAATGTTTACTCTCTATTGGTATATTGAAGTAAGGTAAGAAGGTCTGTGTACTCAATGAGCTTAAAATTGAATTAGAAAGACAAGGCACAAATATCTCACATAAAAAGGAGTTAAATAAAACTCCAAAATTTATGTTAAAAAGATCATATTCAAAATAATGTTTAATTCCCTGCTGAAGAATGTAAATCAATGTTGTTTAAACTGTTCTCCTTCTCTGATCACATCAATACTCAAAAGTTTTGCTGCTATTTTAACTCATACAAGTGGGATTTTTTCCCTTTTTTTCTTTTAAATGGTTATATACATTACTTATGTTTGAGAAACACTGGCATCAGCAGGAATCACAATGATTCAGAGGAGAGAACATTTCATATAGTCAAGGGAAGCTTCATAAAGAAGCCAATAGATTAAGTGTCTTTGAAGAATGGATAGAATTTGGATATACAGGTGACCCTTGAACAATGCAGGGGTTAAGGGCACTGATCTTCCATGCAGTAAAAAATCTGAGTATAATAAATAGTGAACCCTCTGTATCTGTGGTTCCACATCCGTAGATTCGAACAACTGCAAGTTGTGTGGTATTATAGTATTTACTATTTTTAAAAATCTACATATAAGTGGACCCATGCAATTCAAACCTTTGTTATTCAAGTCAACTACATACAGAAAAAGAATGAGTTCACTGAATGTAAAGAAAAGTAACATAGTAAGTGGTATTTTTAGGACTGCATAAATATAATAATTCTGACAGAATGAGAAGGTGTAAGAATTTAGCTATATTAGGAGAGTTTAAATGCATGCCCAGGACACTGAATTTATCCATTTGAAGCTACTGAACATTCTACAGCAAGGAATGTGGTAGTTAGATACTGGTTTGGAGAGGCTTTATCTGACAGCAGTATGCAAGATGCCCAGCGATATAGTTGTAGATAACAGTGTCAGGAGGCTAATGTAAAAATCCCGGAGTGCTATAGGCTAAGGTAGAAAAACCAGAAGGCATAGAAAAGAAAACAAATTCTGAATTTGAGAACCAATAGAAAGTGGGGAAATAAACATTGAACACAATTCTTCATTATTACTTATGTGCAAATGCAGCCACCATTTATAGTAACATGGAAGTCAAGTGTGGGCAATAATCTGACATTTGGCTTTGCAATTTGTTTTTAACAAAACAGTATAACACACTAGTGAAAATATCCAGTAAGAACTCTGGAACTTCTGGAACTCCAGGGAAAGGTCAGCCTGTTGAAGTACCTTTGTGAAGCAGTAATTTAAGCCACGGGAGTTAACAGAGAAAACTGAGAGAAAGGAGAAGTCAAGGATTCAACCTTGGTGACAGTTATGTTTTTAAAAAAAAATTATTTAATTTATTTATTTTTGGCTGCATTGGGTCTTCATTGCTGCGTGCGGGCTTTCTCTAGTTGCGGGGAGTGGGGGCCACTCTTTGTTGTGGTGTGTGGGCCACTGTGGTGGTTTCTCTTGTTGCAGAGCACAGACTCTAGGCATGCAGGCTCAGCAGTTGTGGCTCACGGGCTCTAGAGCACAGGCTCAGTAGTTGTGGTGCATGGGCTTAGCTGCCACAGCATGTGGGATCTTCCCCGACCAGGGCTCAAACCCATGTCTCCTGCATTGGCAGGCAGATTCTTAACCACTGTGCCACCAGGGAAGCCCTATGGTTTTTAACAGAGAGACTGAAAAATAAAATTAGGAAAGAATACAGAGAAGGAATAATCATGAGAGGTAGAGATCTGGCTATTTTGATGTAGTAGGATCTTATAAATTAGAATATTTGAAAAAGAATTGTTGGGGCAAAAAGTTGTACAGACATCAAAGAGAAAGGTGACCAAGGAAGGTCCATTGGATGTCACAATCAAGAGGTAACTGTTCATCTCTGAGCAAAAAATTTAGTAATGTGTTTGGAGAAGATAAGTTTCAGGATGTTGAAAAAGAAGAGTAGATAGAGAAAAGTAGAGGAGAGGTAGTAACTGTAAATTCCTGTTTGAGTTTAGCAGTAAACCCAGAGGTATGCTGTATTTTAGGACAACAGTTACTATAAGTTTATAGCTATATCTATATGCTATAGATAGTATAGAGCAATATAGAGCAATATATAATATAGAGCAATTCTCTATTATTCAATTGAAAACGCTTGGAGGACAGGTGAGTTAGATTAAGTTTAAAGAAGAAAGAGAGGAAGAAAAATATTAAGCCAAGACATTTGAAGAGGGATAGCCAAAGACTGAGGCTCTAGATACTTTTCAGTAAATAAGCCATTTAGCACAATTGAGAATGCACATTTTTAAAAGAAGTGAATATACGAGTGGCTACTGCTGAGCTCAGAAGTTGAAATAAAGCCTGTGATGTCAAGGTCATAAATTTGATCCTCACGTTGGACAGTTTGCTTTGTACATTGGAAGATCTTATTTCATAACCAGAGATCCCATTCTTAATCAGCCATCTTAAAACACCCAAAGTAATCAAGTAATCATTATCTTCTCAGTAGTATTAATGATAAATGCCACATTTTGAACAACTGCTATGTGCTAGTCACAATTATAGATAATTTATGTAAATTATTTCATTTAGCCATAATGATACCATCCAAGGCAGATATTTAATAGATTGGAAAATAAAGGTAGAGAAAAAAACCTGCCTTTTTCAAGACTTCCTTGTTAGTAATTAGTTGATGCAAGCTTTGAACTCAGATCTGTCTGATTCCAGCTATGGCCTGCTACTACTATTTCACAGGGTAGAATACATGACACTATGACTCTCTTATTGCTGTGGCAAACATACAAATAAAAAGCCCAAGAGCATGTGTTCCTTGTACAGGATTAGTATCATCATCTCTTGTACTAGGAATAACAGATTTTATGCCCACCTTCTTCTAAATGTAGATTGATAACTATATAGTTGCACAAGTGGCCAAATACACAACTTACCTCTAAAAATCCCTTAAAAAATTATCCCCTGGCCAGGCAAGTTACAATGAAAGACATGATAAATGTACTAAGGAAAAAGAATTCTCTTCTTAAGTTGATTTTCTAGCTCCAACAAAAATGATTTAACAAACTCTACATAGAGCACAGGGACTGAAAACACCCACATGTGTCTGCACATGTGTTACTCATACAATATATACAGTGTACATGGCCAACTGGATCAAATAAGGCTACAATTCCTTCAAGAAATTTTAGGAAGTCCATAAACTACAAGGATAAAATTGTCTCAAGAGAAATGAATACCACATTCCTAAAGTCACAAGTAAATGAAGCCCACAATATAATTAAGGACTCATAAAGATTTGTATTTTTTAAAGTCGTAACAATTAATGTTTCATTATTAATTAAATTAAGTTAATTAAATTAAGTTAATGGATCACACACTATACTGGTCATGGGGAATAGGGTATTGAACAACAGTAGCCATGATACTTTTCCTCACTGATCTTTAAGGTCTAGCAGGAAAGGAAAGACCAAAGGGTGTATAATTAGAAAATTACCATACAACTGAACTGTACAGATACAAATATGGTAAGAATCACTAAACTAGTTGGTGATAGGAGGTAGAGGTTGTTCAGGGAACACTTCATTGCAGAAGTGACATCTGAACTGAGATCTAAGTGACATCTAGGAATTAACCAGGCAAAGCTAAGGGGCAGCTAACAGAAAAATATTTTTAAATGCAAGGTGCTGGAGGGAGCATGGTCAGTTTGAGCATCTGTAACAGATCTGGTGGCCTCAGCTTGGAGAAGGAAAGTGACCTTGGTGTGAGATGATGCCAGAAAGACAAGTAGGAACAACACCATACAGGGCCCTATGGTCAAAGTTAAGAATTCTAGTCTCTTCCCTGTAAGCAATGTTAAACTAGCAGAGAGTTGCAAGGAAGACAGATTGTTGTAAGGAAGTAACATTATTAGTCTCTGATATTCCCAATATCGTAGGCATTTTAGACATTTTCCGAATAACATATGCCATTAATATAACTTACAAACTAATAAACAAAAGTAGAAATTAAAGTGCAATAAAAACAAAGGAGATTTGAATTAGGAATCAGAGGGAAAAATGTATCCACCTAACTGCAGTCAGAATGAACCGCATTACTGATTTTTAACTGTTATTTCTGTTATTTCTGTCAATGCTTAGCTTAAAAATTAAGTGTTATTACAACTAAGAAAAAGGTACCAGTGCTGAACGTGCATCAGTATTCTTCAGTGAACTGTTTCCATGCAAATTAAATAACTATGCAGGAATAGTCTTCAAAAACTCTAGTGTCTTTAAATCTCTTCAGTCTTTCAGACTTGATTTGAACTTCTGCACTATAAATACATCTCCCATCACAATCAGGCTGAAAAGCTTATTATAATTGCACTTAGGCAAAAGTATAAGAACCTGTTACAGCTCCATCTGACTATTCTAAATGAGTTCTGACAGATTTTGACTTGTAGGACCTGTCACCTTTTTTCACAGCTTTAGAGGTTGAGATTTAGATCTGCAATTTACCCTGGGCCTTAGTTATTTTTAGGCTTCAAGTTCTTCAAGCTCACTTATCTTTTATTCTGCTGGGGCCTAGTAAAAGGTTATATTCAGCTTTCGAGGGCTGTGTCTAATTTTCTTTTCTGAAGGACTTTTAAAAATGTAGAATGAACTCAGTCTTCTTGATTATTCAAATATAAATGGTTTATTCTTTGTATCAAAACAAATACATATTTTTAGGTCAGGTCTTGGTATTTGAACAAGAAATGTAAAACAGGAAAAAGTTGATGTATGTAATGTAAAAATATGAATGATAACGAAAATATAATCATAAGTACTAAGATAGTTCAAGAGATAGATGTCTAGGTAAGACACTAACATAAACATAGAAATGTTTGCTTCCTCTCCGTAAGCTTGAGGGCTTCAGTATAAAGCATTTTCTGTATATAAAGCTTATTTGCGGGTTATTATATTTCAGTACAGATAATATCACTTTTTTGTTGTGGATTACCTTAAAATTCACACTACATAGATCAATCATCATCAGTTCATCCTCATATCCCCTGAGTATTAGTATTTATAGATGAGGAAAGAGAACAAGAGAGGACATGTTCCCTCTCTTAATATATCTGGAACATCAGCCCACATCTTCTGACTCCCTGTTATAGTTTCCAACATGCTACATTGCTATAGACTCTCTCTTTTAAAAAGTTAATTCCTTTTGAATTTAGTAAAAACATTAGGAAAAAAAAATAAAGAAAATGGAAAGGTGAAAACCTGAAGACTAATACTCTCAATAGTTGCTTCAGGCTGTTACAAATCATTATTCTCTGTTAGACATCAATAATTTGCATTGGAGGATAAGGTCTGTAGAAACCTGATAACATTAGCCAATGCAAATTAGATTATTCCCTTGCTGCTCCAATTTATTAAATGCACAACAAATGACTTCATGTTTTCAGTAATGGGAAATGGGCTTGTTAGAATTTCTGGCTCATATCACAATGTACTGTATGTCATTGCAAAAAATCATTCAATACCCATTACAAAAGTCTTCAACAGAATCAGAACTGTCATTTCTAAATTAAATTCAATATAATCTGTCCCCAGAGATTATTTGGAATGTTAATCTTGAAAAAATAAAAAAATAATCACCTGCTCCTCTGGTGTGATTAAAATCTCCTTTAATGATTTTGCATGATTTTCCATTGCCATTGCATACACCACAATGATCTTCCCTTGCAAGAGACCCTAATAAACCATCACAGCCAACTTTCTGCAACAAGAGAATGACAGTACATCATAAAGTGAGCTTTCCCTTTTTTTCTTTTTTAACCACTTTAGGACAAACCTAGTCTCTACAAACTAGACATATTTATTTGACAAACTAATAAAATGGCATATTCTCTGGTGCAAACTAATACAGCAAGCTCATGTCAAATAATACCATCTGTAAATTGTCCAAAGTAGGGTAGTGATAAAAGTATTTTTCTTATATTAAGAATTAAATGGTATCCTAAAGCAATTTGGAAAACTATTATTGAGACAAATGCAATTTACATAAATCCCAAAGGAAATCACATTTCTATTAAATATAACATGATTAATCTAAGTCATTCTACACAACATAGAACACAGAGGCTTCACCGTATGAATGGATGGTTTCACTCCTAAAGTGGTTGAAGAGCAGACGCTGAGTATTAAATATTAACTTTGTGGAAACCAAATATAAATGTTTACATTCATTACAGTTCACCAATAAACTTCTATCCCCATCTTCTTTGGCATCTAACACATGAGTGAGTAAGAACTGCTCACAATCTATGGTTGCTATAAGAAAACAGTAACAGTGGGATAATTAACTTTTATATGTTCCCAGAAGAATGATGTTAATATGAATCTTCTTAGCTTAAAACATTGACTCTTTTCTAGTGAATAATATTGGTCTCCCTTTGATGTTCAGAAAATATGATATTTTGCAAAGTTGTGCATACTCGAAGTGTATAAGTTAATATGTCTGTACTGTCAGAAATAAATGGTAGAGTTATACCATCACCCCTAATCAAGAAGAAGCTTCAAGACTGACTGACATTACATCCATTTATAACAAGTTATAATTATTTAAATAAATTTTTAAAATATCACATAAAACAGATAAAAAACCAGGGTCTTTTTCTGTGGTTGTGTTGGTGGTGTTGGGTGTGGGAAGGAGCAGGTCATAAAATGCAGCTGCAGGATGAATATCCCAGGAAAGCAAAAGTCACATTAAACCTTCATAATACAGCATCCTTTCCTTTTGTCAAGAGGGTGTGTATCAGTGTCAAGAAGTAGACAAAACAGTGCAATAGTGGAGAACTCTGACCAGTGAATCAAAACTCATTCAGGGAGAAATGAAGAGAATGTTTCTGGATGAAAGAGGTGGCCACCACAGGAAATTCTCAAAATACAACAAAGATATGGCCAGAGTTCACTGATCAGGAGCCATGAAAAGACCTGAGAGTCCGGGGGTTAAAGAAAAAGTCTCTCCTTCATGTACAAATGAGGAGAAAATTTACAGTAGAGTTTAGAGTGATTTTGAAATGATAAAAAGTGCCTTTATTGCTCTATCCCTAGCATCCGACTTGTTTCTCAGCAAACATAATAAACTTGATTAATAGTAGTTAAATGATTGAATAAATTAGTACCTAGTTGTCTCTTAGTTTTTTGTAACCCTTGTAACTGGGATAGTATAAGTTTGTAAAATCTAAAATAAAAGGCAGGGACAGACATAATGCCATAGCTCAATAATCACGTAAGCTTAAAATAAGAATCAAAGAGTTAGTATTGTAACTGGTAGTCTCAAGTATCCACACTTATCGAAATATGCTCACGTAACTCTAAAAGTTGAGGATGAATGACTTGGAAAAGACAATACTGTTTAACTGGTGTCCGGTACCTGAAGTACCACTGGCAGGCTGGAGACTGGCAGGTACCATGATAATACAGAGGATAGTTTTCTCTATCCTTTTCCAGGATAGAAATGCCAGGGAGCCAAATTGGGTCACCAGGAGAAAGCTGTCTATTTTCAATTGCCCTCCTTAGTCCACTCACCAAGTTTAGAATGCTACATTCAACTTCAATGCTGTATGTTTTATGATAAAATAAAACACTCTAGCCAAACCCAGTATACAGAGGGTTGTCAGAAAGAAAAAAGGAAGCATGTTTTTAAATATACTGAAAGATCGAATGAAGCATGTTAGTTAAAAAGCCAGAATCCTGAAGTATTCCAATGCTGTCAGAAGTTACAATTCATTTCACAGAACTGTAATTATAATCATCAGGTTCACATAACACTTATGCAGAATTTTTTGTTGTTGTTGCTGTTACTTTTATGTTTACCTAGCGACTCTATAAAAGCTCTGGCTTACACAATACTGTTAGGTGAAAAGCACAGCAATGTAAGCTATTATATTTGGCATATAAAGTTAGGAAAATAATTTCTTTTGAAAAGTAAATTCGTTTAAGTCATATACTAATCTGACATTTACATAAAATGATGAAATAAAGATAAAAGTTTAAATTGCACAACAGTTTTGAAAACAAAATATGTATAGATAAATAATTGCAATGATTTTTACATAGACAAATGAAAAATTATATTTCAGGCTACTGCCATATTGTTAAAGAAAAAAGGAAATTAATATGTAATTATAAGACTGTCTCTTATACCAATTATATTGCATGATTCTATGTTTTAAGTGTTAGAGCATGATGGCAAAATAAAGAATCTGAGAGCTGCTAAAGCATTTAAGTTTCACTATGTTTCCAAGTTTTTATCCAGAAGTCTACAAACTTCTATTGGACCACAGATTGATCCATCCATAGCTTGTAATTGTTTTCAAATTTGGGAGCATGTGTGCACATGCGTGTGTGTGTATCTGTGGTCAGGTATGCGTTTTTTATAGGAAGAAACCAAAACTTTTATCAAATTCTCAAAGGAGTGTATTGCACAAAAAAGTCAATGACCACTGGCCTGCCTATTTCATTTTACAGATTAATGGACACATACATATTTTAAGTGATTTTCCCAAGAACACAGTTTCCTAGTGGCTGTCGTGGATTCAGTCCTCCTCCACTCATACCTCTTTTCTTACTAAAGGATGTACATATTTTCCTTCCACGCCTCAGAAATTTATCAGCTAATGGCTCTTAGCCTTCAGCCCTGTTCAGAAAATGGCTAGCCTAAAGAAAACTGCCTTTCCCAAGATCACATCCCCCTCATCCCCTGGGATAGCTTGTATCCAAACACTAGTAGATAATGGGGGTTAAAAAGGTCTGGTTTTCTCACCCCAAATGGGGACAAGTTTGAAGAGCCATTCCAGCTCAATGCTCCTCACACGTCAGCTGACGTCTTGTGACTGTACCAAGCCCAACTGCTCCCCGAGCTCAGTCCTGCCTCCTTCCCCCTCTGCATATATGTTGATCAGGAAAACACCTGGCATTAGACTTCCTGCATAATAATCTTCCAGGGGAAGCCCACCTGAGACTGTGGCAGACCTGTAACTAGCAGCTTCAAAGCTTTAACCTTTGATCTTTCCACTACGCTATTCATATTCATTTTAACAGAATGTCTCCTTTCTAATGATAAATAAAGAAGAGCACATAAATGCATATAGTAGATGGAGATTATTTTTAAAAAGAAATAGAAAGGCAAATGAGATACTTAAGTATAATAAAAAATTGAATGTACATTTAGAAATCAGCTGATTCAAGAATGTTGATGATACTTTAAGTGAGTAATAAGACTGATTTTATAGGTTTTTGCCACACGGCTCAGTCTTGGACACAAGACAAGGAGAACTGGAGTGCTTGAGTTTCTGGTACGGAATGCCCAAAGTGTCACAATTTTACACCTGTAATACGTACGTTACAGAATAAAATTTTCAGATTCTTTCAGCTCGTAATGAGTATCATATATTTTCTAGTCTGAACCCTTCATTATACAGATGAAGAAATGGACTTTCAAAGCAGATCAGACTTGTTGAAGATCACAGCTGAGGCAGAGCTTTCCACTGTACTGTGCAGCTGCTCGAAGGTCCCCCAATCCTCCCTCAGCATATACACTCTCCCTTTTGGAATGTCTTACCTGACACCTGCCATTTGCACAGATATCTAATCCCTGATATCCGCAAGAAGTTCCATCCAAAACTTTTTCTGACAGAAGAATAGGCTGTTCTTTTCCAACAGGAGAGCAAAACAAGGCACATGGTTTTTCTACATACAGAGTAGATAAAAATAAATGAACAAAATTTGTTCCATACATATTTTTTTTTCCATACATATTTTTATCTCAAGCTTTATTCTTCAGAACAGTTACGAGTAAAAAATATAATCTGATGTTAACTGAGTAATGCACTACTAGAATATATAATACTAGATGGTTATTATGAGTAGTAAATGAGATGATACCTGAGCAAAAATAGGTATCCAATGAATATTAACCTCCTTAAGAATTATGTCTTCAAATTATTTTTTAAATGTACCATTTTTTTAACATCTTTATTTGAGTATAACTGTTTTACAATTGTGTGTTAGTTTCTCCTTTACAACAAAGTGAATCAGTTATACATATACATATATTCCCATATCTCTTCCTCTTGTGTCACCCTCCCTCCCACCTTCCCTATCCCACCCCCCTAGGTGGTCACAAAACACAGAGGTGATCTCCCTGTGCTATGCGGCAGCTTCCCACTAGCTATCTAATTTACATTTGGTAGTGTGTATATGTCCCTGATACTCTCACTTTGTCACAGCTTACCCTTCCCCCTCCCCATATCCTCAAGTCCATGCTCTAGTAGGTCTGTGTTTTATTCCCGTCCTACCACTAATCTCTTCATGACATTTTTTTTTTCTTAGATTCCATATATATGTGTTAGCATACGGTATTTGTTTTGCTCCTTCTGACTTACTTCACTCTGTATGACAAACTCCAGGTCTATCCACCTCATTACAAATAACTCAGTTTCATTTCTTTTTATGGCTGAGTAATATTCCATTGTATATATGTGCCACATCTTCTTTATCCATTCATCTGTTGATGGACACTTTTCTGGCACTAAACCTCTACCACACACAAACCAAGCATTCTTCGTGAAAAATATTTTGCATACTCCCATTTTTTGCTCATATCTTTTGGCATGAACTCATTTTAATTTTAAGAACATATCAGATTTCTGCCTATTTAAGATTTACTTTATTCATGAAGCCTTGCTTGATGTCTCACTTCTAAATTCCAATACACTAATTTTAAATCCTATGCATTTGGCATTTTCTAACTGAAAAATTACTAAAGGGAGAAAGAAGAACTTCTAAGATGAACAATTCCTATAAGATTTTCCATTGCGAGGATGTTTAGCAATGCAATACAATCCCATGAGAACATCCACTGGAATGCACAGTTGCTGAAGTGCTAGCTGGGACTCACCCTCTTCATTGCTTACTCAGAAAGCATGTCGGGATGTATGATGTTTAGGGTGAGAACTACTGTTCTAGGTAAAGAATTCTTGAATGGCTGGCAGTCACCTTCAGTGCTTCCTTAAACAATAAGGTAGGAGGGTTAGAGTTAAAACACTTGCCTATTAGGCTCAGTCAAAAAGTGGCAAAACATTTTTAAAGTGCTGTTTCTATTTCTAAGCATCCTGCAGAGGAGCTGTAGTACTTGGTAACACCAGTAGTAGGATTATCCAAATCAGAAACTTCAGAGCAATTTCCAGGCTACATTACTACTCTATTGGCTTGACACCAGTCAGGCCCTTAACTGTTTATTAAGATCATACAAATAGAATGGAAAATAGTTTACAGTCTCTGACACTGATCTTAGCTTATGTCTTCAGTAAAGTTCCACGTATGCTGATGGGATTCTATAAATACCAAATAACAGCCAGAGGCATGGAACAGGGTATCACTTGGCAAAGAGAAGACAGACAGTTAAGTGAGCCTTCAGAATTGAACATTTCAAACAGTTTTCACATGTGGCTTCTGAATACTGCTCTGAACAATTTTGGAGAGTTGGACCATGGCCTTTAATGTGAATGGTTTTGAAATTTTCCTTTAAGATGCCACTATAAGCTGCAATAAAGCAGTTCAGTGTGCTCTCACATCTCAAAGTAGGTTATGTTTATTCAATGACTACTTACTATGTCATATCTTTGGACTTAAAAACAGCTGCTGTCATTGCAACACTTTAATAGTGACACACACACACACACACACACACACACACACACACACACACACCCCTCACTTTTCTCTTTCCGGAGTTTTCACTGAAGAGAGGAGCAAACCAGATATATGAATAATGTTGAAAGGAGTTAGTCTAGAATATTCCATTTACATTCTAAGCAAGAACTCAGATAAAAAGGTTGCATTCCTCCTTTTACATATTGTCAGTTTCCTGTACTTACTTTAGCCTTATAGATGACATCAATATTTGATACCAATCTTCCTTCCTGGAGTACACCCTTGAGATTGTGACATTATAGTGATCCATGTAACATGCCAGTACTTGGCAGGCAGGCTCTGTCTTGATTTAAGAGACCACCCCTTTCCAAGGTATGCATTAAACATGGATTTCTGCCAAATTTCAGCACAGAGTATGCAAAATACCTGAATGCTAAAGCCATGCACTTTTTTTTCTCTAAAAATAAATGTTCACTACTGCACTGATACCTTATATTTAATTCTCTTAGCCAGAGATTCATGTGTTACATTAGAAAACAGAAATAGCCACTTGTATTTTAAAGTATTGAAAACTTGGGGTTTTTAAAAGACTTGTATATTTCAATTTCTTCCATATGGCTCTAATACATAAAAACTATTGTTGTGTCTTTTATTCATCATACCGACTGACATGTTTGATTGATACATGTCGCAGAATTCTCAAAAATGGTACCCTGCTAATTATATAAATATCTATTATGGATCATTCTGATGATAAACAACACTTTATAAGAGTCAGGAGCTCTCTTAATTGTAATTTCCAACAGTTTTAATATTTTAAATTGACCCCCATACAACTCTGATTTTTTTTTTTTAATCTGGAGGGAACCTGTTTCCTATCTCTTATTTCACATGTGAGTAAACAGGTCTCAAATAAAGTAAATATTATCAAATCAGACAGCCAGTTGGAGGCAGAGACAGAATCAACCCAGGATCAGATGATGATTTTCATGATTTGAACTGTCATATTGACTTTATTTTTACCATGAAAAAATATTACTTATACACTTAAATTAATGCAACAAATATCCATCAGAAGCTTAATAATTGCCAGACAGTACACTGGGCACAGACAATAGAGGGAATAGAGACGCATTAAAATCTGCTTCAGCAGGGTCTTGTGGAGTACTTGGCAGGGGTACATATCCTATACGGAAGATCGGAGGATTCTTTTTTCCTAGAGAACTTGTCATAAACTGAGTCCAAAAAATCAGTAGAAGTTTTCACGGTAAATACACGGGGAAAGAGATTAAAGCTTGAGAAAGAAAGGATATTGTGCCAAGAAACGTGCATATTTATAGGCCCAGAAGTAATAAAACATGATGTATCTGAAGTATGAAATGAAATTCGGCCTGGTGGTGCTGGAGATTACAGAAGGGAATGATGGAGATGAGGCCAGAGACGTTAAAGGGGGCAGGTCACAATAATGGCCTTATAAACCAGGTAATAAAGTTTGAGATTGGTCCTGACAGCAATGGGACTTGTGGAAGGGTATTCTTTGGCACAGTGACTGATGGTTTTGGCCTTCAAAAAGGCCAGCCTGTCTGAAATGAGGAATAGGGGCTGAAGGAGGGTCAGAGAGACACTGAGGAAGCCGTTTGAAGAATCCAGGTCAGAGATGGTGCAATCATGAACAAAGATGCTGGCAAACAAAGAAAGGTTTGGACAAATAAGGTGTGCTGATTGATTACAGGGGGATGGAGATTGAGGCAGAAGGGTTCTGGTTTAGCTTCGTAATGAAGCTGATCATGATGCTATTCTCCATGAGAGAGCACAGTAAGAGGAGAGATGGTGGGAGTGAGAGAAAGGAAAAGGGGAAGGGCTATGTTGAACTTGAACCATGTTAAGTTAGAGATGAATGGGATGCTGAGTGGACAAGTTCATGCAACATAGGGATAAGCAGGTAAGGAGATCAGGACAGAGAGATCTAGGTTGGAAATAAATGTTTGTGTTCCTTTAGCATTTGGATGATAAATAAAACCTAGTGAATAAGTAAGATTATGCAAAGAAGGATGTTTAGTGAGAAGAGGGGCCAGGATAGGTCACTACAGAAAATTCCCATAAGACATATCATTCTTTCACTAAATATTTATTAAGTGTCTATTCTGTTCAGATATTGCTTACTGTGCTAAACACATAATGCATAAAATACAAGTCTTGCTCTAACAATTATTATTTGGGGGGGCATAAACAATTAAAATAAAAATATTATGATAGATGATGATAAGGTCTGTGAAAAAAGAATAAAGCAGGGGAAGGAAAAGCACTGAGTCAATATTTATGAAAAGATCAGAAGGAGGTGAGAGAATGAATCATACTGCTATCTAGGAAAAGTAATTTACCAGAGAAAGCAACACCTTCCAAGACACTAAGACAGAAGGGAGCCAGTGTGGGTGGCAGGGTGTGATGCGGGCACAGTACAGCTGAAGTTAGAGGGTAACAGGAAGCCAGGGAGCTGAGGACCTCAGAGGCCATTAAAAGAACTTTGCACTTTTAGTGAGCTGGGAAGACACTGAAGGCTTCTGAATGGAAGAATAACATGACATGACTGACATTTTAAATGCATCACTCTGGCTATGATGAGACTGAAGGAGGTATGAGGACTCAGGCATAAAGAACAGTTAGAGATAGCAGAAGAAGAACTACAATCCTTGAGCCTGTGGAACAAAAACCACACTCACAGAGAGATAGACAAGATGAAAAGGCAGAGGGCTACGTACCAGATAAAGGAACAAGATAAAATCCCAGAAAAACATCTAAATGAAGTGGAGATAGGCAACCTTCCAGAAAAAGAATTCAGAATTATGATAGTGAACATGATCCAGGACCTCGGAAAAGAATGGAGGCAAAGATTGAGAAGATGCAAGAAATGTTCAACAAAGATCTAGAAGAATTAAAGAACAAACAAAAAGAGATGAACAATACAATAACTGAAATGAAAAATACATGAGAAGGAATCAACAGCAGAATAACTGAGGCAGAAGAATGGATAAGTGACATGGAAGACAGAATGGTGAAATTCAATGCTGCGGAACAGAATAAAGAAAAAAGACTGAAAAGAAATGAAGACAGCCTGAGAGACCTCTGGGACAACATTAAACGCAATAACATTTGCATCATAGGTGTCCCAGAAGGAGAAGAGAGAGAGAAATGACCCTAGAAAATATATGAAGAGATTATAGTAAAAAACTTCCCCAACATGGGAAAGGAAATAGCCACCCGAGTCCAGGAAGTGCAGAGAGTCCCATACAGGATAAACCCAAGGAGAAACACGCCGAACCACATAGCAATCAAATTGACAAATATTAAAGACAAAGAAAAAGTACTGAAGCAGCAAGGGAAAAACAACAAATAACAAGCAAGGGAACTCCCATAAGGTTAACAGCTGATTTCTCAGCAGAAACTCTATACGCCAGAATGGAGTGGCATGATACACATAAAGTGATGAAAATGAAGAACCTATAACCAAGATTACTCTACCCAGCAATGATCTCATTCAGATTTGATGGAGAAATCAAAAGGTTTACAGACAAGCAAAAGCTAAGAGAATTCAGCACCACCAAACCAGCTGTACAACAAATGCTAAAAAATTTCTCTAAGTGGGAAACACAAGAGAAGAAAAGGACATACAAAAACAAACCCAAAACAATTAAGAAAATGATAATAGGAACATACATATCAATAATTACCTTAAATGTGAATGGATTAAATGCTCAAACAAAAGACACAGGTTTCCTGAATGGATACAAAACCAAGACCCATATATATGCTGTCTACAAGAGACCCACTTCAGACCTAGGGACACATACAGACTGAGAGTGAGGGGATGGAAAAAGATATTCCATGCAAATGGAAATCAGAAGAAAGCTGGAGTAGCAATACTCATATCAGATAAAATAAACTTTAAAATAAAGAATGTTACAAGAGACAAGGAAGGACACTACATAATGATCAAGGGATCAATCCAAGAAGAAGATATAACAGTTATAAATATATATGTACCCAACATAGGAGCACCTCAATACATAAGGCAAATGTTAACAGCTATAAAAGAGGAAATTGACAGTAACACAATAATAGTGGGGGACTTTAACACCTCACTTACACCAATGGACAGATCATCCAAACAGAAAATTAATAAGAAAACACAAACTTCAAATGACACAACAGACCAGATAGATTTAATTGCCATTTATAGGACATTCCATCCAAAAACAGCAGATTACACTTTCTTCTCAAGTGTGCACAGAATATTCTCCAGGATAGATCACATCTTGATTCACAAATCAAGCCTCAGTAAATTTAAGAAAACTGAAATCATATCAAGCATCTTTTTTGAGCACAATGCTTTGAGATTAGAAGTCAATTACAGGGAAAAAATTGTAAAAAACACAAACACATGGAGGCTAACCAATATGTTACTAAATAACCAAAAGATCACTGAGGAAATCAAAGAGGAAATAAAAAAATACCTAGAGACAAATGGCAATGAAAACACGACAATCCATAACCTATGGGATGCAGCAAAAGCAGTTCTAAGAAGGAAGTTTATAGCTATACAAGCCTACCTCAAGAAGCAAGAAAAATCTTAAAGAAACAATCTAACCTTACACTTAAAGGAACTAAAGAAATAACAAACAAAACCCAAAGTTAGCAGAAGGAAAGAAATCATAAAGATCAGAGCAGAAACAAATGAAATAGAAACAAAACAATAGCAAACATAAATAAAAATAAAATCTGGTTCTTTGAGAAGATAAACAAAATTGATAAACCATTAGCCAGACTCATCAAGAAAAAGGGAGAGGATTCAAATCAAAAAAATTTGAAATGAAAAAGGAGAAGTTACAACAGACACCGCAGAAATACAAAGCATCCTAAGAGACTACTAAAAACAACTCTATGCCAATAAAATGGACACCTGGAAGAAATGGACAAAGTCTTTGAAAGGTATAACCTTCCAAGACTGAAACAGGAAGAAACAGAAAATATGAACAGAACAATCACAAGAAATGAAATTTTAAATGTGATTAAAAATCTTCCAACAAACAAAAGTCCAGGACCAGATGGCTTCACAGGTGAATTCTATCAAACATTTAAAGAAGAGCTAACACCCATCCTTCTCAAACTCTTCCAAAAAATTGCAGAGGAAGGAATACTCCCAAACTCATTCTACGAGGCCACCATCACCCTGATACCAAAACCAGACAAAAATATTACAAATAAAGAAAATTACAGACCGCTATCACTGATGAATATATATGCAAAAATCCTCAACAAAATACTAGCAAACAGAATCCAACAACACATTAAAAGGATCATACACCATGATCAAGTAGGATTTATCCCAGGGATGTAAGGATTCTTCAGTATACTCAAATCAATCAATGTGATACACCATATTAACCAACTGAAGAAGGAAATCCATATGATCATCTCAATCGATGCAGAAAAAGCTTCTGACAAAATTCAACACCCATTTATGATTTAAAAAACTCTCCAGAAAGTGGGCATAGAGGGGACCTACCTCAACATAATAAAGACCATATATTACAAACCCACAGTAAACATCATTCTCAATGGTGAAAAACTGAAATCGTTTCCTCTAATATCAGGAACAATACAAGGATGTCCACTCTCACCACTATTATTCAACATAGTTTTGGAAGTCCTAGCCATGGCAATCAGAGAAGAAAAGGAAATAAAAGGAATACAAACTGGAAAAGGAGAAGTAAAACTGTCACTGTTTGCAGGTGACATGATACTATACATAGAGAAGCCTAGAGATGCCACCAGAAAACTACTAGAGCTAATCAATGAACTTGGTAAAGTTGCAGGATACAAAATTAATGCACAGAAATCTCTTGCATTCCTAAACACAAATGATGAAAAATCTGAAAGAGAAATTAAGGAAACACTCTCATTTACCATTGCAACAAAAATAATCAAACACCTAGGAATAAACCTACCTAAGGAGACAAAAGATCTGTATGCAGAAAACTATAAGACACTGATGAAAGAAATTAAAGATGATACCAACAGATGGAGAGACATACCATGTTCTTGGACTGGAATAATCAATATTGTGAAAATGACTATACTACCCAAAGCAATCTACAGATTCAATGCAATCCCTATCAAATTACCAATGGTAGTTTTTATGGAACTAGAACAAAAAATCTTAAAATTTGTATGGAGACACTGAATAGACAAAGCAGTCTTGAGGGAAAAAAATGGAGCTGAAGGAATCAGACTCCCTGACTTCAGACTATACTACAAAGCTACAGTAATCAAGACAATGTGGTACTGGCAGAAAAAGAGTAATACAGATCAAAGGAACAGGATAGAAAGCCCAGAGATAAACCCACGCACCTATGGCCAACTAATCTATGACAAAGGAGGCAAGGATATACAATGGAGAAAAGACAGTCTCTTCAATAAGAGGTGTTGGGAAAACTGGACAGCTACATGTAAAGGAATGAAATTAGAACACTCCCTAACACCATACACAAAAATAAACTCAAAATGGATTTGAGACCTAAACGTAAGACTGGACACTATAAAACTCTTAGAGGAAAACATAGGAAGAATACTCTTTGACATAAAGCACAGCAAGATCTTTTTTGATTTACCACCTAGAGTAATGGAAATAGACAAAAAAAAAAAACAAATGGGACCTAATGAAACTTCAAAGTTTTTGCACAGCAAAGGAAACCATAGACAAGATGAAAAGACAACCTCAAATGGGAGAAAATATTTGAAAATGAATCAACGGACAAAGGATTAATCTCCAAAATATATAAACAGCTCATGCAGCTCAATATTAAAAAAAGAAACAACCCAATCCAAAAATGGGCAGAGGACCTAAACAGACATTTCTCCAAAGAAGATATACCAAGAAAATGGCCAAGAAGCACATGAAAAGCTGCTCAACATCACTAATTATTAGAGAAATGCAAATCAAAACTACAATGAGGTATCACCTCACACCAGTTAGAATGCGCATCATCAGAAAATCTACAAACAACAAATGCTGGAGAGGGTGTGAAGGGAACCATTTTGCACTGTTGGTGGGAATGTAAATTGATACAGCCTCTATGGAGAACAGTATGGAGTTTCCTTAAAAAACTAAAAATAGAATTACCGTATGACCCAGCAATCCCACCACTGGTCATATACCCAGAGAAAACCATAATTCAAAAAGACACATGCACCCCAATGTTCATTGCAGCACTATTTACAATAGCCATGTCATGGAAGCAACCTAAATGCCCATCGACAGACAAATGGATAAAGAAGAAGTGGTACATATATACAATGGAATATTACTCAGCCATAAAAAGGAACGAAATTGGTTCATTTGAAGAGATGTGGATGGATCTAGAGACTATCATACAGAGTGAAGTAAGTTAGAGAAAAACAAATATCATATATGAATGCATATATGTGGAACATAGAAAAATGGTACAGATGAACTGGTTTGCAGGGCAGAAATTGAGACACACGTGTAGGGAACAAACGTATGGACACCAAGGGGGGAAAGTGGCGGGGGGTGGGGGTGTGATGAATTGGGAGATTGGGATTGACATGTATACACTGATGCTTATAAAATGGATGACTAATAAGAACCTGCTGTTTAAAAATGAAAATAAAATGCAAAAATTAAAAAAAAAAAAAAGAACAGGTAGACAGCTACTACAATCATCCAGGTAAGACACTGTCGCTTATACCAGGGTGGCATCTCTGGAGATATTGGGCAATAATCAGATTCTGGATGTATTTTAAAGATAGGGCTCATGTGACTTTACTGATATTTTGAATGTACAGTAAAAGAGTACTAAATGGAAAATGAAGACTCCAAAGTTTGTTGGTTGAAGCATCTGGAAATATAGAACTAACCTTTATTAAAAGAATGGTGTGAATAGACTATTCTATTCTATTCTTCTTTCTATAAAGAAACAGTATGTTTGGAGGCCATGTGTGGGGGAAGAAAGCATGACATGTATGAAGCAGTGAAACAAGGGCAATATCTGGAGTGCAGAGGAAAAGAGAGTGAGGTTTTATATGAGGCAGGAGACAAGAGAAGGAATAATGCTAAAGAAGGTCTTGCTGAGCTTGTCATGTTGTGAAATTTGGTCTCTACCTGAAGAGTTATGGCAAGTCTCTGAAATGCTTTAACTGGGAGATCAGAATGAGCCAGTTTGCAGTTTATATAAAGATCTCTAGTTCTACTTCGTGCTACCCCTTTACAGGGACACCCATCTCTCTCCCACCCCCACCCCCAACTCCTGGTAACCACTCATCTATCTGTTTTCCACCTTGATACTTTTGTGGCTTCAAGAATGTTATATAAAAGGAATCATACACTGTGAGACATTTTGAGATTGGGTTTTCCTACTCAGCATAATGCTGTGACATCCACCAGGTCACTGCATATGTTAACAGAGTGTTCTGTGTACTGCTGCATAATATCCCATGGCACAGATATACCTCAGTTTGTTAACCCTGCAGCTACTTAGAACCTTTTTGATTGTTTCCTGTGTTTGGCTACAGAAAATAAAGCTGCTATGCCCACTTGTGTTCAGCATTTTTTTGTGGTTGCAAATTGTCATTTCTCTGAGATAAATAACCAAGACTGTGTTTTCTAAAGTGTATGCTTAGCTATTTAAAGAAACTGCTAAACTTATTTTCAGAGTGGCTGCTCCATTTTACCTTCCTACCAGCAACGCATGAGAGATCTAGTTTCTCTTCATCCTCACCAGCATTTTGTATTGTCACCTTTTAAAAATTTTAGTTTAACTCATTGGTGTATAATATCTCTATATTTTGAAAATATATTTTTAGTCAGTGCTTGTGGTTGTTATATGTCAGTAAAGGTAGAAAAAACAGAGCTCTGAAATACCTAGAATATAAACTGTAAAACAATATTTACCACTATTGTAAAGCAACTTGCAAACCTAGAAGTCTACATAACTAAGATGGTGGCGATCTGGTTGGTCATACCTTCATCCATGACAGCGTGCCACTGAAGTACATGCTTTGGGTACGAAGTTGTAACACTATAGGCCTGACATTGCCAGTCTCTGAATCCAGGCAAACCTGCAGGACAAGGTGGATTCTCACATATTCTGTATTGTTTTCTGGGACCATTACAATCCCTTGCTTCAGAACCTAGCCTAGAAAAGATAGTACAAATAATCAATTTTATCTTTTTTTATGTTAACTACTCATTTAAAAAAATCAAAAAGCAATATATTAATAAGGTATAATCCTTTATATTAAATCTACTTTTGAAAAACTGGACAGATTAAATGATTGGTAATGGTAGGAAATCCATATGTTTATTTAAAAATATATATTTTGTCCAATCTCTGAGCCATTTAATTTCCAAAATACATGAGAAACAAAAGCCCATTTGCCATGAAAATGATACAGAAGGGTAAAGGGCAGAGGTTGCGGGCAAAATAGAAAGCCTGCACTTCCCATGAAAGAGTGGGGCTAAGAATTATTAAGGAGTTGCTTCTAAGGTTTTCACATACATTCTTTAAAATCTCTTGTTGAGGAACTGGGCCACTGAATCCACACCAAAGTTAAAGCATAAAGCTGAAATGACTTTCTCACACATTTTCCTAGGATCACTCTAGGAATGATGGAGACAAGCAAGCTGATCTTGGATGCTATCCATACATGTGCTCAGCAGGATTTCATTTCTCATCATTCTTAGCTTCTACTGACATTCATGTTGCCCTCATTCCCTCTCTTTCTGAAGTCCTATCAGCTGCCGGCTCCTTTCACAGTTCCTTTTAATGGTGACTTACTTTTTCTAACACATCTCTCCCTGCTTATTTCAACACAATTTTTAATTTGATTTGTACTCAAAACACCACTCTGTAGTGTTTAATTATTTGTTCTTAGAAAGGTTGGTCTTATTTTCTTCTTTGAAGGGAGATTTTACATAAAATAATTTGAGGGACTTTTCTGTTTTCCAAGGTGGAGTGAGGTTTGAGAAGTTTCTTTGGCCCCCAACATAGTTTATCAGTAAAACCTTTTAATTTCAAACTTGAAGAAAACAATGCCCTCCCCCAATCCAGGAACTTTGCGTTTACCCAGGACATTTGCGCTCTCGACTGCTGATCCCAGAACTGCAGGTTCGGCTACAGGGACTCCACATGCTCCACTCTCCAGCCACGAGTCCAGGTGCTGAGGTCCTGCTGGTACACTCTCCAGCCTTACACCACTATTCCAAAAGTTATGTCTTAGGTGAACAAATCAGGGCACAACGGAAAATCATTCACTGGCCTATAGAGTCACTGGAATTGAGATTAAATCAGGTCTGCTAAGAGCCCCAAACATGTGGAATTGAAAAAGACCAAAAATAAGTTGACATGTGCTTACTGTCATAGTAATACACTGGTCCAGTTCTCATGTCAGACCATACAGTCTTGTCATAAGAACAGCACACAGATATTTGTACTATAGCCCTGAGAATTCAGTACTTGTGACGGAGATAGGGCGAAGAAGGAATCTGGGGTTGTACAGCCAGGAAGAAAAACTAACACATTTTAAGAAACATAACAATTTAAAAGAGAGGACCAAAAAAGCATAGGGTCAAGTATCAATATAAGAATAGTACGTAAGATATAAATGTCTTTAAATAGAATGAAGCAGACATTTTAGCAAATTTAGCAATTGTGATTTAAACTGTCAGTGATTCAGGGTACTCTCTTTCCTTGTAACTTAAAAAAAAGAGAATGACTCAATTTTAGCACTTTCCTTTATATTGGTTTTTTTTTCTGAAAACTTCTGTCAAATTCAAGCATTAACATTATAGCAAATTTTCTTTCAAAAGCTGTTTAGTTGAAAAACTTGATTAGACTTTTTGAAATTCTATCATTTCATTCCAATTATTCTATAGGTTATTTGGTATCTATTAACTGAGAAAGACAGCAAAGAAAGAAGAGAAAGGAGTGTGTTCATTCTCTTTTTTATATTTATCATTAACTTTAAACAAAAACAGCCAAAGAGGCTGTTTCTGTGGTCACCAAGGAACGGTTACCAGGACTTTGTGGACAGATTATTATAATTTCTCTTTATTCCTGGAAAATCAGATCTATCATGATCATAGCAAACATATTAAAGGTAAAAATTAATTAAACAAAACCATGTTGGAAATAAGTAAAGATTAAAACATTTTAGATAAATGATTGTACAATCACAAGGGTTGAGCAAGCTGATCCTTCCAGTCCTAAATGATATTTTGCACTAATGACAACATGATTTATAAGGGATTTTGAAGAAATTATAGCAGCTCTCTGATTCTTAGTTTTCCCATTTCAAAATGTGAATGATAATCATATTGATATTTACCTAATAGATTTTTCAGTAAAAAGTATTTTTTACTGAATACTTTAAATACTAATACTTTAAAAAGTATTAGTATTTTTCAGTAAAAATACTAATAACAAATTACATATCATTATATTAATTTTATTAATAAGTTCCCAGAAATCTCACCAAAATTCTATTCATTCTGATCTTAACTGATCTGTTTCTTTAAAACTTAATTTGATAATATGTTTTTAAATGCTGTTTTTAGAAGAGAGAATTTAGAAAACTATGCTATGTAGTTTTGTGTGAGCCCAGTTAATGCTTTTCTATGCAATAAAATGATCAGTTCCTGCAGATTTTCTCTAATAATGTCAGATTTTAAATTCAACCTCTTTTGGATTCATGGAGTTTTAAATCCAGGCTTGGGAAAAAACAAAACAAAACCTCAACAACTCAGAGTGTACTGACATGCTAAGATTGTCATTAAATAAATTGAGATTTTATATGAAGATTCAGTCTGAAAATAGAAAAAAGAGGGAAAAAAACAGACCTTGTGAAAACTTTTAAACAACTTACTGGTTTTAAGGATTTAATGATGTTATGCCATTCATGGAAAAAAAAAATCCAGTGTGAAAGCTGTCAAACTTCAATTGGTCAAGTGGTTTTGGCCCAGGTGAAGGGTGTTTATTTTTCCCCTGAGTGCATATCACAGCTCCTTGCCCATTTATCAGTAAGCTGGCATTGAAAGGCTGGGCTAGAGTTCACAGAGGACTAAAAATATTCTGGGAAAGACCCAGATCTAGACTTGCACATCATTTAAACTAGACACGTCTGGCAGATGAAGAGAAATGGAAACAGATATGCAAGCTAAATTTGCATACACAAATAAGAGAAATTTAAAGAAAGCATAGTATAATAGTTAAAGTTCATCCCCTTGCAGATAACCAGATCTCTGGACAAAACTATGGAGAACCTGCTTTTCTGTCTTCCAGGTGGTGCTGTGTTTCAACACTGGGCAAAGTGTTAAATGTTTTGTTTAAACATTAAAAATGTTTTGTTTAAATTATACAATAGAATATATAAATATTCTATTGGGTTTTACATAAAATGATCCTAATTCTGCTTTTCATGAATTTTCTAGCAGGATGTTTTGTTTCATTTGTATTTTTTAAGCTTCAAAAAATTATATTATGCATGATTTTAAAAACTCAAAATTTCTCATATCGGATAATTCAGTCTGATTTATGAAAATGCTAAGGAAATATACAATATAGTTTATTTCTGGGACAGTACATGACCTAAAAATGTTTGACTATATTTCTATTCTCTCAAATTTCTATGGGAATATGTCTAGGAAGTTGATGAAAACGCCCAGTTGGAAGAGGTTCATGGAGATGACAAAGGAAACATTATTCTCTAAACAAATCTTCTTGTACATACATCGTTAGATGAAAGAAGAGGAAGAAAGAAGGCAATAAACTGTCTCCATATGCAAATTTGTGACTGTAAGGATATTACATCCTTCATTTTTTCAATAAAGAACGATGGTGGTAATTTCATCCTTTAGGAACTTAGGAAAGTAAATAATTGAAATATATTATGT
Organism: Kogia breviceps; assembly: GCF_026419965.1. Taxonomy (NCBI): domain Eukaryota; kingdom Metazoa; phylum Chordata; class Mammalia; order Artiodactyla; family Physeteridae; genus Kogia; species Kogia breviceps. Next base: position 107,388,701 of record NC_081313.1, on the reverse strand, counting down.
AGCATCCTTCAAAACAGTCTAAAATTCTAGTAAGTTGGTATTTAGCTTTCCTTCCCCATCCTCCAATTCCTAGAAAGTATTTTAAGTAAAAAACATACATTTCTTGGTTTTAACCAAATCACTTGTCAACTCTTGGTTCTCTGTTAATATAAATGTAAATACAGATGACAGTAGAGAAAAGGAGAAGAAAGAAAACAGGCTGCTTTTAATTTGGAAAATGCTGTCTATAAATAGTAGATAAATCCCTGTCTTCAAAATCATTTTGAATTGGGACTTCCCTGGTGGTCCAGTGGTAAAGAATCCACCTTACAATGAAGGGGCACAGGTTTGATCCCTGGTCAGGGAACTAAGATCCCACATGCCGTGAGGCAACTAAGCCCACAGGCCACAACTACTGAGCTAATGAGCCTCAATGAGAGAGCCTACATGCCACAAACTACAGAGCCCATGCGCCTTGGAGCCTATGTGCCACAACTAGAGAGAGAAAACCCACACGCCACAACTAGACAGAAGCCCATGAGCCACAATGAAGAGCCCGTGAGCCACAAATAAAGACCCGACGCGGCCAAAAATAAATTTTAAAAAATCTCTTAAAAAAATCATTTTGAATCATAGAATTCTGGTCAGCACCTTCTCAGACTTAATTATATACTCTTAGATGAACTAGTTATACAGCTAAATTAACATCACTAGAGTGTAACACATTACAAAATTCTCAGCTTTGTTTCTTGGTTTGCCATGTACTGAGCTAGCAGTGTTTAGCGCAAGGTTGCAAGCATCCAAATATTTTATCCCTACAGCCCTCAACTGCAGAGTGTTGGAAGCTATTGTCATGATGGCTCCTACAACATAACATCTGGAACAGATGGATAGTTGAAGAAGCCTACATGGCCTGAGGAACTGAGAAGTTCATTAGTTATTTCAATACACAAAGCATTACAGAACCACTAAGAGAATATCATTAGCACAATTATAGGGAAATAGAACATTTATGTTTAATGAGTAAGATTTTGATTGCTGAAAGAATAAGTTTATTTTAGAGAACTAAAGAATGCAATTTATTCTCATAAATATCAAAGAAAAAATAGTAGAAAAATATTTAGGACACCAGATTATAAAAATGAACAGATTTTATATTGCTAATGAAGAACTAAGTAAGACAAATGGGTTGTGTGATGTTTGAAGACATGTGCCTGAATATTTGGTTATCTCTATTTATTACTGCTTTTGTGTTTCAAGGATGATGGAAATTATTGCTGGTGCAGAGTTTTATGACTCAAGAAATAAATTACTCAGCATAATACCATGAGGCTTGCCCAATATACATACATTATTGTACTTTTGTGTATAATTTTAAAATAAAACAAATCCAAATTCTGACGCTCCATATAAGCTCACAGAAAACACATTTGGCAGTCTGTAAACAACTGACTGATATTCATAGAAGTTCTCTTTCAATGAACCATTTTCTTACTGATTATATCTAGTGATAAAATATTTCTAGTCCTTTTTTATTATTTGGGACTTAATTTGTACATTTTTCTTTTTCTCATTACAGAAATCACGGAAGTAATATGACTACATGCTGCACATTTTTCTTTTTCTCATTAAAGAAATCGCAGAAGCAATATGACTATATGCTTATGTCAAACAACCCAGAAATGTCAGGAGAAAAGTTATATTCACCCTCACTTCCCATTGCTTTATTCCATCCATCAATTCCACATCACTCCCAAGAGTCAACTGCTAATCATAGTTTGGTGTTATATTTTCAAACCATTTTCTATGAGTTTAAAAAGATATATTCTGTGTGTATACTCACATTTGTATGCAAATTGTTTTTTTCCCTAACTCTCAAATGGTATCATATAAAGTATCAGTTTTTTCTGACATGTCTCTATACTAACTATCATGTCTTGTAGATGTTTTCAATTTAATACATACATATTTACCTCATTCTGTTAACAGCTACACTGGAACCATTCCTCTCCTGATGAATATTTTTGTTGTACCTCATTTCTCACCACAGCAAGTTGCATCCTGACATAAGCATGTGTGTGCATGTGTTTGTGTGTGTACATGCACACATTTCTATCTTTTTGCACAGGTGTAAGTATTTACTTAGGACAAAATTCTAGAAGTAGAATTGCTAGATTTCCATTTCTGTCCATTTTTCAAATTGATGTGCTTTTAAACTAGCCCTCTACATAACTTAATTTTTTTCACTAAGTAATTCACCCCAAGTAATCTTTATGTTGTTGATTCTTTTCAAATGTAATAAAAATTCATGTTCTTCAGAGGCAAGTTTTCTGATCTTACATCTAATGAGTAAAGTAATAACTGTTCTACTCTCCCTTCACAGAATAAAAATTAGAAAATTATGTAAACTATTGAATGGTTATCTTTTGATTAAATTAACTGTAATTATAAGTTTATATGGGATCTAATGCCTTAATATTCTTCAAAAGAAAATTAATTTTCAACAGCAATTGAAATGATCTGGAAATGTATACTAATACATTTCCATAGCCTTATGAAACACATTAGATTAAACAACTTAGACAGCCAAATGTTTACTAATCCCCCAGAATATTTTATTTATGATGCTTGAAATGACAAGGAAAAACTATACCTGGTGGCTCTCCTATGACAATATTTTATACTTTAAAGGATTCATTAGCTCTGAGTTTTGCTATTTATGATTTATTTGTGAATCTTTTACTTATGTGTAATTTAATAGTAAAATATTTCATTTTTGTTAAAGTAATACATATATCCAACTCTCCACATTGTCATAATCAACAATAAAAATTACTGCATTGATATTTTAAAAACCCATGGATTTGCAAAAATATAAGTGTTAAAATTGAAAATAGAGGAAATGCTGAAACTTTACATGTACTGAAAGTATTACACTGGTGTTAAGAAAGATACATATGTAACTGGCAGAAGAAAATGTCTTACCAGTTACACTCATAACTAGTAAGGAGAAAATGCAAGTTTCTTAAGTTTCACTTAATATTCTTATTAATTTCATGCAGCACCAATGACTTACCTTACCAGTGTCACAATCGGTTCCGTCCATTGGTGGATCTAGTTTGGTTCTGCATTCTTTTTCCCCTTCTACCTTGCACCACAACCCTGTGCAAATAACATGCTGAAAACAAGGATATAATAACTAATAAGGGGAAGGCATCACATTTTTGAGATTAACTCAATAAGATTTGAGAGAGCTCTTTTAACAGAATATCAGAAATGATTTGAAGAAAAATATACTTCAGGTACTTTTAATATTAAACTTATAATTGAAATAGTGTATGGCTTATTTATAGTGATGAGAAGACTGATAAAAATAGAAAATCTGTTTAATAAATTTAACTACTTTAAAATTTCCTTAAATAAAACACATGTGATTATGCAAGATTAAGTAGCTACAGCAGAAAACTGCAAGCTAAAAAATCATTATTTATACCATTATATGAACCAGGCTGGAAAAATTAAAGTAATGAGCTTGTGGTATGAATTTAGTGCCTCCTATCTTAAAGCCTGTCCTCACTTATGCTTTGCTGTATGCCAACAAGCCATGTTAGTACTTCATTATTTCATCACATAGCCTTGGCCCCTGATGCAATACAGAGACTCTCAATGGGCATATTTCCCTTGTTATCAGTCATTTTTACCTCAGTACGAAGGAGTTCTAGGTACCCAGAATACATTTAACTTTTTCTAGGGAAAAGTTGAGGGAACAAACAAAAAATAGTGAGATAAAACAGCATAAACACAACACTGAAAGAAGAGAACTCTATACTTGTGGCCACCCAGAGACAGATAAAGAGGCAAAACTACCACATTCTTAAGGACTTTCTATTTCTATAGGATGGCTGAAGTTTTTTCGATACAAGCATGTTATTAACAATTACACAGAAATATCAAATCCATGTGGCATACTTAAAGCGACTGGAGTAATCTATCTTGAAGATGATAGTGTGACTACCTATCCAGATATTTGGAGTAAAGGCTGGAAGAAAGCAGGTTGATAAGGACAGAACAAGTGTTGATGTGAAACACAGTCTTGAAAGGGTGAGAAGACCAGTCAGATGGGAGGAGGCATATAAGGGTAGGGCGTTGGGAACAAGATTTTAAAGACAGAAAAACCAGATCCTGAATGCCAGGACTCCATATTTGGAGGGAAAAAGAAATCATTCAGCAGTTGACCAGCAGGTTGGTAAGATAAAAAGGCTATTTTAGGGGGTTTACTCTGGCAGTGGTGTTCAAAGCAAACTGAAAATCACTGTAAAGTTAAAATTAACTCATGACTCAAATCTACTAAATACTTTGGGAATCATAAATTTAAACTAAGATCTCAAGCAGGTCTATTACAACTCTCCAAATTTGTTACAACTCCCAAAATATTATTTTCCTATTCTTTCTTTATTTAAAAATTTAGATTTCTGAAATGCTTGTAAGCTCTTGAAAATTCAATAGTCTATGGCAGGAGTGTGATATATTCTATTTACACTATTTTATGTGCTGTGACAGATAGTTTTTCTGCTTCAAAATATTTCATACAAATATATCTTATTATATTTAGGATATGATTTAGCTTAATTTCTGTGCTTTTATTTCACATATCATTTACCAAAAATTCATCCAGGAACTAATTTTAAAGACTGTCTAAATGAAATAGCTTCTCTGCAATATTTTAGACTCTTGAAAATAAGCAGAGAGGTTAACTGTTTATCATGTACTTTTGTGGACACATTTATATTTGAATTGATAGATATCTAACCTGAGAATTTTAGTTCCTAAAAGTTTTTATTTTTTTCTCCAAGACATTCTTGTTAATGATATTTTATAATTATGGGGTCAAATGCTGAATTTTCTACCAAAGAATAATTTTGTTTTATTAATATTCAATAAGGCTTAGTTGTGCTATAACATGAATTATTTTAGTCAAGTTCATTAGTTAACCAATGCATACTGAACTAAGCAAATCTTGTCTATGCTGTAGTTTGAAAATCATACTTGCTTGTTGAACACTGCGGTGGTCTAAATTCTGACCTTCCACCATTATCTGCTACTCAAAACAGCAGGTACTCTAACTGATTCCCACTTGAGGCACTAAGAGCATAAAAGCAAACCTGGCAGCTTTTCAAGATAAGCACAGTCATACAGAATATATCTCTCATAGAGGAGATCTCTTTATCCTTTATGTTCTACAGTTCTGGGGATCTTTTGGTAAGTAAATTATAGCCTCATTCTGAAAGATAACTCAGATTCAGGATTCAAACCAAACTGTAAAAAGTAAAGCAATAAAATTGTGAAGAAATGGAATGGACTGTTTTCTCCTTGAGAAGTGCAACATCTCAGATGCATGATGTTAAAGCTATGTAATACCAAGACCTTTCTTAAGAGGAGCAGGACTGGGTATTTTGTTAGAACCAAACACTCTGTATGTTACACAGGCCAGAGTCAAATCTTTTCAACTTAATTACTGAAATCACTTACTATGTCAATTAAGAAAAGAAATTCAAAACTTAAAATGCTGTGTACAGGAATCCAGGACAGAAATGTACAACTCAGCATTCCTTGCAAACTAATAAAAGTAATACAACATTCCTTTTTTATTCCTCTATAATAAGAAATGACCCTTAAAAGCATATATAAATTTGGATGTTTATCTCAAGAAGCCTTTCAAAAAGTTTACATGAAAAAAAAAATATTTTCAATGGAATAATTTAAATGGACATAGATTAACTGTCCATGTATAGATATCATAAAACTTATCTTCAAAGACAATCTGTGCCCATGTCTTTCTTTATAGCAAATAGTTCCATTAAGATGTTTTGAATTTTATGTTAAAATAAAAAAATCTTAAGTGCATATGCATGGAAGTAGCAATTAAATCTCAGACATGTAACTCCTTGTTAGTCCATAAATTATCTTTCAAACTACAATCTCAATAATGTAACATTTGATTGCAAGTGTAATTCAGTATGGAATAATATTTTCAAAATCAATCTTTTCTATCACAGAACAGCTTGGTATTATTAAGGATGGAAGAGAGGAAAAATGTAAGGGAGAGAGAAAGAGAGGTATTAAAAAAATAGAATACAAAGACTCAAAAGAAATTAAAAAAACTGAAATCTAGCTTTTTATGAATACTAATAAAATTGAAAAATAATCAAGAAAAAAGAGAAGGCAAAAATAAACACTATTAGGAATAAAAAATGAAGGCATAACTACAGATGACATAAAATTTAAACAGAAGTAGGAAGACATTATGAACAACTTTATGCCAAAATACTTTAGAATGAATATGAAATGTAAAAATATTTTTAAAAAATTTACAAAAAGCTTGCTAAAATGGACATAAGAAGAAATAGAAAAGCTGAAACTATTGTCTAGCCATAGAATAATTAAAAGTGACTGTTAAAAATCTTCCCACAAAGAATATATCTGATCCAAAAACTTAAATTGTCAATTTACATAAACTGTCTAGAGAACAGCAAAAGAGGCAATATTCCTAAACACATTTTATGATACCCAAACCAGACAGGAGTTTTAAAAGAAAATGAAAGGGGAGCGAGAAGATGGCGGAAGAGTAAGACGCAGGGATCACCTTCCTCCTCACAGATACATCAGAAATACATCTACACGTGGAACTTCTCCTATAGAACACCCACCGAACGCTGGCAGAAGACCTCAGACCTCCAAAAAGGCAAGAAACTCCCCACGTACCTGGGTAGGGCAAAAGAAAAAAGAAAAAACAGAGACAAAAGAATAGGGACGGGACCTGCACCAGTGGGAGGGAGCCGTGAAGGAGGATAGGTTCCCACACACTAGAAGCCCCTTCGCGGGCGGAGACTGCGGGTGGCGGAGGAGGAAGCTTCAGAGCTGCGGAGGAGAGCGCAGCAACAGGGTGCGGAGGGCAAAGCGGAGAGATTCCGCAGAGGACCGGTGCCCACCAGCACTCGCCAGCCCGAGAGCCTTGTCTGCTCACCCGCCGCGGCGGGCGGGGCTGGGAACTGAGCCTTGGGCGGATCCCAGGGAAAGGTCTGGAGTTGGCAGAGTGAAAACAGCCTGAAGGGGTTAGCGCACCACGGCTGGCCGGGAGGGAGTTCGGGAGAAGTCTGGAGCTGCCGAAGAGGCAAGAGACCATTTCTTTCCTCTTTACCTCCTGCTGCGCGAGGAGAGGAGTTTAAGCGCGCCGCCTAAAGGAGCTCCAGAAACCGGCGCGAGCCGCGGCTGTCGGCACGGACAACAGAGGCGGGTGTGGGACGGTAGGATTGCTGCTGCCGCCACCAAGAGGCCTGTGTGCGAGCACAGGTCACTCTCCACACCGGCCCTCCCGGGAGCCTGTGCAGCCCGCCACCGCCAGGGTCCCGGGATCCTGGGACTGCTTCCCCGGGAGAACGCGCGGTGCGCCTCGGGCCGGTGCAGCGTCACGCCGGCCTCTGCCGCCGCGGACTCGCCCCACATCCGTGCCCCAGCCCCCCCCCCCCCCGCCCCGCCCCGCCCCGCCCCGCCCCGCCCCGCCTCGCCTCGCCTCGCCTCGCCCCGCCTCGCCCCGCCTCGCCTCGCCTGAGTGAGCCAGAGACCACGAATCAGCTGCTCCGTTAACGCTGCTCCTTTGACCCCACCCTGTCTGAGCGAAGGGCAGAAGCCCTCTGACGACCTGTGCGCAGAGGCGGGGCCAGGTCCAGGGCTGAGCCCCAGGAGCTGTGCGAACAAAGAGAGGGGGAGGTCCCTCCCAGCAGCCTCAGAAACAGCGGGTTAAAGCTCCACAGTCAGCTTGAAGTGCCCTGCATCTGTGGAAAACCTGAATAGACAGTGAAATATCCCCGGTTGAGGAAGTGGACTTTGGGAGCAAGATATACTATTATTTTCCCCTTTTTTCTTTTTGTGAGTGTGTATGTGGGTGCTGCTGTGTGAGATTTTGTCTGTGTAGCTTTGTTTTCACCATTTGTCCTGGGGTTAGACCGACCTTTTTTTTTTTTTTTTGGTCTTTTTTTTTTTCTTTAATAGAAATTTTTCTTCTTAATAATTATTTTGTTATTTTAATAACTGTATTTTACCCTACTTTATTTTGTCTTCTCCCCTTTCTTTCTTCCTTTCTTCCCTCCTTTCTTTCCTATTTCCCTCCTTCCTTCCTCCCTCCCTTCCTTCCTTTATTCCCTCCTTCCTTCCTCCCTTCCTTTCTTCCTCCCTCCCTTTCTTTATTCCCTCCTTCCTTCCTCCCTTCCTTTCTTCCTCCCTCCCTTCCTTTCTTTATTCCCTCCTTCCTTCCTCCCTTCCTTTCTTCCTCCCTCCCTTCCTTTCTTTATTCCCTCCTTCCTTCCTCCCTTCCTTTCTTCCTCCCTCCCTTCCTTTCTTCCTTCCTTCCCTCCCTTCCTCCTTTCCTCCTTCCTTTCTTGCCTTTCTATTTTTTTTCTCCCTTTTGTTTTGAGCCGTGTGGATTAAAGGCTCTTGGCACTCCAGCCAGGTGTCAAGGCTGTGTCTCTGAGGTGGGAGAACTAACCTCAGGACACTGGTCCACAAGAGACCTCTCAGCTCCACGTAATATCAAACGGCGAAAATCTCCCAGAGATCTCCATCTCAACACCAAGACCCAGATTCACTCAAGGACCAGCAACGAACAGTGCTGGACACCCTATACCCAACAAAGAGTGAGACAGGTCTACAGCCCCATCCATTAGCAGAGAGGCTGCCTAGAATCACAGTAAGGCTACCGACATCCCCATACACGCCCTCAGACGTGGACCTGCCCACCAGGGAGACGGGATCCAGCCTCATCCACCAGAACAGGGGCACTGGTCCCCCCAACCAGGAAACCTGCTCAACCCACTGAATCAACCTCAGCCACTGGGGACAGCCACCAAAAATAGATAGAAATACGAACCTGCAGCCTGCAAAAGGGAGACCCCAAACACAGTAAGATAAGCAAAATGAGAAGACAGAAAAACACACAGCAGATGAAGGAACAAGATAAAAACACACCAGACCTAACAAATAAAGAGGTAATAGCCAATCTACCTGAAAGAGAATTTAGAATAATGATGGTGAAGATGATGCAAAATCTTGGAAATAGAATACACAAATTGCAAGAAACAGTTAACAAGGACCTAGAAGAAATAAAGAGGAAGGAAGTAACGATGAGCAACACAATAAATGAAATGAAAAATACTCTAGACGGGATCAGTAGCAGAATAACTGAGGCAGAAGGACGGATAAGTGACCTGGAAGATAAAATAGTGGAAATAACTACTGCAGAGCAGAAGAAAGAAAAAAAAGAATGAAAAGAACTGAGGACAGTCTCAGAGATCTCTGGGACAACATTAAACGCACCAACATTCGAATCATAGGGGTCCCAGAAGAAGAAGAGAAAAAGAAAGGGACTGAGAAAATATTTGAAGAGATTATAGTTGAAAACTTCCCTAATATAGGAAAGGAAATAGTCAACCAAGTCCAGGAAGCACAGAGAGTCCCATACAGGATAAACCCAAGGATAAACACGCCGAGACACATAATAATCAAACTGTCAAAAATTAAATACAAAGAAAACATATTAAAAGCAGCAAGGGAAAAACAACAAATAACACACAAGGGAATCCCCATAAGGCTAACATCTGATCTTTCAGCAGAAACTCTACAAGCCAGAAGGGAGTGGCAGGACATATTTAAACTGATGAAGGAAAAAAACCTACAACCAAGATTACTCTAACCAGCAAGGATCTCACTCAGATTTGATGGAGAAATTAAAACCTTTACAGACAAGCAAAAGCTGAGAGAGTTCAGCACCACCAAACCAGCTTTACAACAAATGCTAAAGGAACTTCTCTAAGCAAGAAACATAAGAGAAGGAAAAGACCTACAAGAACAACCCGAAACAATTAAGTAAATGGTAATAGGAACACACATATCAATAATTACCTTAAATGTAAATGGATTAAATGCTCCCACCAAAAGACACAGACTGGCTGAATGGATACAAAAACAGGACCCATATATATGCTGTCTACAAGAGACCCACTTCAAACCTAGGGACACTTACAGGCTGAAAGTGAGGGGATGGAAAAAGATATTCCATGCAAATGGAAATCAGAAGAAAGCTGGAGTAGCAATTCTCATATCAGACAAAATAGACTTTAAAATAAAAACTATTACAAGAGACAAAGAAGGTCACTACATAATGATCAAGGGATCGATCCAAGAAGATATAACAATTGTAAGTATTTATGCACCCAACATAGGCGCACCTCAATACATAAGGCAAATACTAACAGCCATAAAAAGGGAAATCGACAGTAACACAATCATAGTAGGGGACTTTAACACCCCACTGTCACCAATGGACAGATCATCCAAAATGAAAATAAATAAGGAAACACAAGCTTTAAATGATACATTATACAAGATGGATTTACTTGATATTTATAGGACATTCCATCCAAAAACAACAGAATACACATTTTTCTCAAGTGCCCATGGAACATTCTCCAGGATAGATCATATCTTGGGTCACAAATCAAGCCTTGGCAAATTTAAGAAAATTGAAATCGTATCAAGTATCTTTTCTGACCACAACGCTATGAGACTAGATATCAATTACAGGAAAAGATCTGTAAAAAATACAAACACATGGAGGCTAAACAATACACTACTTAATAGCGAAGTGATCACTGAAGAAATCAAAGAGGAAATCAAAAAGTACTTAGAAACAAATGACAATGGAGACACGACGACCCAAAACCTATGGGATACAGCAAAAGCAGTTCTAAGAGGGAAGTTTATAGCAATACAATCATACCTTAAGAAACAGGAAGCATCTCGAATAAACAACCTAACTTTGCACCTAAAGCAATTAGAGAAGGAAGAACAAAATAACCCCAAATTTAGCAGAAGGAAAGAAATCATAAAGATCAGATCAGAAATAAATGAAAAAGAAATGAAGGAAACAATAGCAAAGATCAATAAAAGTAAAAGCTGGTTCTTTGAGAAGATAAATAAAATTGATAAACCATTAGCCAGACTCATCAAGAATAAAAGGGAGAAGACTCAAATCAATAGAATTAGAAATGAAAAAGGAGATGTAACAACTGACTGCAGAAATACAAAAGATTATTAGAGATTACTACAAGCAACTCTATGCCAATAAAATGGACAACCTGGAAGAAATGGACAAATTCTTAGAAATGCACAACCTGCCAAGACTGAACCAGGAAGAAATAGAAAATATGAACAGACCAATCACAAGCACTGAAATTGAAAATGTGATTAAAAATCTTCCAACAAACAAAAGCCCAGGACCAGATGGCTTCACAGGTGAATTCTATCAAACATTTAGAGAAGAGCTAACACCTATCCTTCTCAAACTCTTCCAAAAGATAGCAGAGGGAGGAACACTCCCAAACTCATTCTATGAGGCCACCATCACCCTGATACCAAAACCAGACAAAGACGTCACAAAGAAAGAAAACCATAGGCCAATATCACTGATGAACATACATGCAAAAATCCTCAACAAAATACTAGCAAACAGAATCCAACAGCACATTAAAAGGATCATACACCATGATCAAGTGGGGTTTATTCCAGGAATGCAAGGATTCTTCAATATACGCAAATCAATCAACGTGATACACCATATCAACAAACTGAAGGAGAAAAACCATATGATCATCTCAATAGATGCAGAGAAAGCTTTTGACAAAATTCAACACCTATTTATGATAAAAACCCTGCAGAAAGTAGGCATAGAGGGAACTTTCCTCAATATAATAAAGGCAATATATGACAAACCCACAGCCAGCATCGTTCTCAATGGTGAAAAACTGAAACCATTTCCACTAAGATCAGGAACAAGACAAGGTTGCCCACTCTCACCACTCTTATTCAACCTAGTTTTGGAAGTTCTAGCCACAGAAATTAGAGAAAATAAAGAAATAAAAGGAATCCAAATAGGAAAAGAAGAAGTAAAGCAGATGACATGATACTATACATAGAGAATCCTAAGGATGCTACCAGAAAACTACTAGAACTAATCAATGAATTTGGTAAAGTTGCAGGATACAAAATTAATGCACAGAAATCTCTGGCATTCTTATACACTAATGATGAAAAATCTGAGAATGAAATTAAGAAAACACTCCCATTTACGACTGCAACAAAAAGAATAAAATATCTAGGAATAAACCTACCTAAGGAGACAAAAGACTTGTATGCAGAAAACTATAAGACACTGATGAAAGAAATTAAGATGATACAAATAGGTGGAGAAATATACCATGTTCTTGGATTGGAAGAATCAACATAGTGAAAATGACTCTATTACCCAAAGCAATCTACAGATTCAATGCAATCCCTATAAAATTACCACTGGCATTTTTTACAGAACTAGAACAAAGAATTTCACAATTTGTATGGAAACACAAAAGACCCCGAATAGCCAAAGCAATCTTGAGAATGAAAAATGGAGCTGGAGGAATCAGGCTCCCTGACTTCAGACTATACTACAATGCCACAGTAATCAAGACAGTATGGTACTGGCACAAAAACAGAAATATAGATCAATGGAACAGGATAGAAAGCCCAGAGATAAACCCACACACATATGGTCACTTTATCTTTGATAAAGGAGGGAAGGAAACACAGTGGAGAAAAGACAGCCTCTTCAATAAGTGGTGCTGGGAAAACTGGACAGCTACCTGTAGAAGTATGAAATTAGAACACTCCCTAACACCATACACAAAAATAAACTCAAAATGGGTTAAAGACCTAAATGTAAGGCCAGACACTATCAAACTCTTAGAGGAAAACATAGGCAGAACACTCTATGACATCAATCACAGCAAGATCCTTTTTGACCCATCTCCTAGAGAAATGGAAATAAAAACAAAAATAAACAAATGGGATCTAATGAAACTTAAAAGCTTTTGCACAGCAAAGGATACCATAAACAAGACCAAAAGACAACCCTCAGAATGGGAGAAAATATTTGCAAATGAAGCAACTGACAAAGGATTAATCTCCAAAATTTATAAGCAACTCATGCAGCTCAATAACAAAAAACCAAACAACCCAATCCAAAAATGGGCAGAAGAACTAAATAGACATTTCTCCAAAGAAGATATACAGATAGCCAACAAACACATGAAAGAATGCTCAACATCATTAATCATTAGAGAAATGCAAATCAAAACTACAATGAGATATCATTTCATACCGGCCAGATTGGTCATCATCAAAAACTCTAGAAACAATAAATGCTGGAGAGGGTGTGGAGAAAAGGGAACACTCTTGCAATGTTGGTGGGAATGTAAAATGATACAGCCACTATGGAGAACAGTATGGAGGTTCCTTAAAAAACTACAAATAGAACTACCATATGACCCAGCAATCCCACTACTGGGCATATACCCTGAGAAAACCATAATTCAAAAAGAGTCATGTACCAAAATGTTTATTGCAGCTCTATTTACGATAGCCAGGACATGGAAGCAACCTAAGTGCCCATCAACAGATGAATGGATAAGGAAGATGTGGCACATATATACAATGGAATATTACTCAGCCATAAAAAGAAATGAAACTGAGTTATTTGTAATGAGGTGGATAGACCTGGAATCTGTCATACAGAGTGAAGTAAGTCAGAAGGATAAAAACAAATACTGTATGCTAACACATATATATGGAATCTAAAAAAAAAAAATGTCATGAAGAGATTAGTGGTAGGATGGGAATAAAACACAGACCTACTAGAGCATGGACTTGAGGATATGGGGAGGGGGAAGGGTAAGCTGTGACGATGTGAGAGAGTGGCAGGGACATATACACACTACCAAATGTAAATTAGATAACTAGTGGGAAGCTACAGCATAGCACAGGGAGTTCACCTCTGTGCTTTGTGACCACCTAGAGGGGTGGGATAGGGAGGGTGGGAGGGAGGGTGACACAAGAGGGAAGAGTTATGGGAACATATGTATATGTATAACTGATTCACTTTGTTGTAAAGGAGAAACTAACACACTATTGTAAAACAGTTATACTCAAATAAAGATGTTAAAAAATAAATAAAGAAAGAAAGAAAATGAAAATAGTGATCTACCTCATTTACAAACTTAGATTTAAATACTCTACACAATTCTTAACAGACAGAATCCAGCAATCCATGAAAAAAGGTAAGGTACCATCATGATCATGTTGGGTTTTTCTTGGAATGCAAGGTTACTATAATATTAGAGATTTGATTAACATAATCAAGCACATCAAAAACTTCAAACTCTCTGATTTTTGTATCTCTAGATACAAAGCTTGTGACACAATTCAACATCCATTCATATAAAAAAAAAGTCAGCAAACTAACAACTGAAGAACACATCTTCAAAATTAATGGACCTCTGGACATCTATAAAAATCTACAGCAAACATCGTTTAAAAACCGTGAAATGTTGAAAGTTTCCTTTTAAGATTAGGAAAATAGCAAAGATGGCATCTTGACACAAACATAAAAAACGTGAATACATGATGTATTCAAAGTGGTAAGAGGAAAAAAATAACTGTCAATCTAGAGTCCTGAACTCAGCTAAAATTTTATTCAAGACTGAAGGTTAAATAAAGACTCTTTCAAGGAAACAAAAACTGAGTGTTTACCACCAACAGATCTTTCCAAAAGGAACTTCTAAATGGTGTATTTCAAGAAGAATATGACCTCATAGGAAAGGGCTGAAAAGCACTTGTGATCAAAGAACCTGACAAAAATGAGGATAAATCTAAATAAAGATTGATTACATAAAGCAATAATAATTGGACTTTAGCCATTATTATTAATGGGAAGAAATACTAAAAATCTAGCACATTTACATCTCTAAAACTTCATCCCTTAGCAGAAACGATTTGACCACTGTCAGTTAAATATTTAAATTTGATGTCTTCTCTTTTACCTCCTTCACTCCATACACTTCATGACTGCTAGAGGTAGATGTTGAGTAACAGACATGGGAAGAAAAATGTAGTCTATGCATAGCCAACAAATGAATCAGCACGCTGCAAAGGACCCCTCAAAATAGAACACATCTTAGAGTGTTAAAGAAAATCAAGGAGTACGAAGAAATTTAGAGAAAGGAGAACTGTCAATACCTATTTAATGAAGCCCCAAAGAAAAGAAAAAAAAGTGGGAAGGAACTATTTGAAATATTTGAAAGAAAAATGATACAGAATTTCCTTGTGTGAAAGAGAAATATAAGATAAAAATATTCCTCTTCTGGAATGGTGGAATAAGTTCCCAGAAGGCCAACCCTCTGGCAGCTAACAACAATAAACTGTAGAACAAATGCAAAAAACAACTTCCTGGTGGCTCTGGAACGTGAACAAAGGCAGGTAAATTGTTTAAGGGAGCTGACTGACATAAGTTGAGTTCACCATCTTTATGGCTTTAACCTGATAGTGGTTTGTGGTCATGGCATGACGCAATGGCTAAAGCAACATATGCCATCTTTTTAGACTCATGAAGACAAAAACTGATGTGGTCAAAGCTGTCAAAACCTGAAGGGACAATCCCAAAAGGAAGAGAGTCAGAGAAGTTTAGGTCTTTAGATGGCACCTGTGCCATACATGCAAGGGACACACCCCAAATAGCCCAGATAAGGAAAGAGTGAGCTGATCCAACATATGAGGTGCTATCCACAGTAGGCAAGATAGTTTCCAGTTTGAGTCTAACAAACTTAATTCCCTGTGAAAACAAAAATCAAAACAGTACTTGGAGGAATATAACAGAATCCAGAGTATCTGCTGCAACAGGGGTCAGCTAACTCTTTCTGTAAAGTGCCAAATAGTATACAGTTTAGGCTTGTGGGCCACATGATCTCTGTTGCAACTATTCATCACTGTCATTGTAGTTTGAAGGCAGCCAAAGAGAACGTATGAACAAATGGGGGTGACTGTGTTCTAGTAAAACTTTATTTACAAAAATAGGCAGTCAGTCCCCACCCCATACTTTGCAAAAAATTAATGTATTAATATATAATATGTTAATGTATTAATATTGTAGAATAAAAACATATGTGTACACAAATAATCATTCACAAATCTTCTGAGTAGCCTTACTCATAATAGCTAACATCCCAGATGTCTACTAAGAGGTGAATTGATAAACAAAACAGTTATATACCAGTGGAATACTATTCATCAAGAAAAAAGAACTAATTACTCATACACATAAAAAGATACAAAGAATGTCTGACTTTTGAATGCAGAGGAAAATTTGGTTTCTCCAATGTAAAGTAGGAGAGGAGAACAAGAGTAAAAAGTAGAGCATAAATAAGAAACACAAACACAAAATAAGCTGACAATAAAAATCCTAAAAAACATTAATTTAAATCAATGTAAAAAATGTTAAACTAGCTGATGAAAATACCAAAAAATGGTTACATTGGTTTAAACAGAAAAATATAAAATCTAGCAATTGCTTTTCTCTAGTAAACATACCCATCTATCCATACTCATATTTGTATTTATGTTTTATTTGGAAAGGTTGAAGATAAAGATGTGACAAATATTAGCGAGGATAATGGTTTTAATGCCAGACAAAATAGATTTTAAGACACAAGTCATAAAAATGCAGAAGAGAAAAACAGATCAACAGATGAAAAACCATAAATATGTATGCACCTATAATTCAACATTATATAAGGTAAAACTAACAGAAATACAAGGAAAAATAAATAAATAGGTAGTTTGAGTTGGATATTTTAACACGTCTGTCAGTTACAAATGGATCAATCAAACCAAATAAGCAAACAGATATTTTGAATAATAATATTAATATACTTTATCTAAGATCTAGTGACAGATAACGAACTTCAAAAACCACACATTCTTCAGCAGAAGACCTAAATAGACATTTCTCCAAAGAAGATATACAGATGGCCAACAGGCACATGAAAAGATGCTTAATAGCTAATTAGTAGAGAAATGCAAATCAAAACTACAATGAGGTATCACCTCACACCAGTCAGAATGGCCATCATCAAAAAGTCTACAAATAATAAATGGTGGAGAGGGTGTGGAGAAAAAGGAACCCTCTCACACTGTTGGTGAGAATGTAAACTGGTGTAGCCACTATGGAAAACAGTATGGAGGTTCCTTAAAAAACTAAAAATAGAGTTACCATATGATCCAGAAATCCCATTCCTGGGCATATATCTGGAGAAAACTCTAATTTGAAAATTTACATGCACCCCAATGTTCATAGCAGTACTATTTACAATAGCCAGGATATGGAAGCAACCTGAATATCAATTGACAGATGACTGGTTGTAGAAGATGTGATGTGTGTATGTGTGCACATGCGTGTGTGTATATATACGTATATATATATATATATATATATATATATATATATGATGGAATATTATTCAGCCATAAAAAAGAATGAAATAATGTCATTTGTGGCAACATGGATGGACCTACAGATTATCATATTAAGTGAAGTAAGTCAGACAGAGAAAGATAAATATCATATGATATCACTTATATGTGGAATCGAAAAAAAATGATACAAACGAACTTATTTACAAAACAGAAAGAGACTCAAAGATATAGAAAACAAACTTATGGTTACTAAAGGGGAAAGAGGGGAAGGGATAAATCGGGAGTTTGGGTTTAATGGATACACACTACTCTATATGAAATAGAGAAACAACAAGGACCTATTGTATAGCACAGGGAACTATATTCAATATCTTGTAATAACCTATAATGGAAAGGAATCTGAAAAAGAATATATATATATACACATACACACACAAAAAAAAACAAAACAAAAACAGCACAACTTAATTGGAGAACTTGATGGATTCAACCACTTCAAAATTTTAAGTGACATTGTATAAAAAATTAACACACAATGACATACTTTAAGGAAGTGTCACCTAGAATATAGAATATAGGAAGAACTCCTGCAAATCAGCAAGAAAAACAGAAAGTTTAAAAAATGGGCAAAATGTAAATAGGCAATTTACAAAGATAGAGACCTAAAAAATAAAAGCCCATGTCAATAAGAAGTTGTGAAAAAAAATTAGTCCTAAGAAAAAAAATTAAAGAGCTAGATTATCTAGACAAATAATGTGCCATCAAACTCATGTACTCACATACTGTGTAGGACTAAAGCTCAAAGAATAGGATGAAGCTTTGATTAGATGGCAAAAGAGGCCGATTCAATTCCTGGTAGCTTTAACCCACCATAACTTTATTGATCTTATAGGAAGAAAGGACAATAAAAATCTTCAACTTCACCAATCTTAACAACATGATTTATCAATGATACTGTATTAGTTGCCCAAACAACTACTTTCCATCAAGGGATATTTCATGCTTTTTTAGCCCTAATTCCTATTGCCTCTGGAATTTCACAAGGCCAAATTACAGAGACTCAATCTTCTAGAATTCTTCATAAGGTACTCATTTCAATGCCAGCATGTTCATTAGATCAAATGAGAGGTTTTAGAAGTCCTACATACTTTGATATATTACGTCGATATAAGAAAAATGTAAAACTGGAACTTTACATGGTACTTTCACTTTAAGTCATCATAGGATTCAATTACACTAGAAAGTTTTCCATACAATATAATATGTATGCAACTCACATTATGCCTAGTCCAAAACCAAAGGCAGAACCTTAAGTTTCCTGGAGGTCTTCATTTCTTTTCTTTTCTTTTCTTTTTTTTAGCAAACTTCCTTCTTACTCAAATAATGTAACTCTCAAGCAACCACTCCTTATTGGTTCTAAAGAAACATCCATACCTCTGTATTCTTAGCCAGGCTAAGTAATTTTAGGCAGCTATTAAGATAACTTGATGCAGTTGTAGCTGGCTCAGCCACAAGATGTCAGATGGCCTAGAGGCACCAAATGCTTAGGACTCAGGAACAAGGTCATTTGAGAAGTTAGCATATTCATGCAGAAGAGTGAGCAATTATTGCTGAGGGTCGAGATGTTTCACAAGCATCTCTACAGCTATGCCTTTAAACATTTTGCAGATGTAAGCTGTTATCCTAAGGGTAAATTTATATCACTAATTAGATCAGCATGTACATAATGTTGGAGTCCCTAGTGCTTGTATATAACTGTTTGTCAGTAAGAATGGAAGAGCAATATCTAATTCAAATACTATGGGCCAACTACCATTGTCTCATATTGTACCAGAAACACACATGTTGAAAAGTTGCTGCAAATCCTTACTCCATGCAGCTCAACACTTATTTATAACTGAATGGAGATATAAGATGGACATAAGGATGCCTGATTAACTCATGTGTAAGCTGTGAAACATAAGCTACACACCCTTATAGGTTGTTATTTATGGAGCCATTGAATTAATATTTGAGATGGTTATCTTCATATTCTCTGGACATATTATATATCTAAGAACCAACTATTTCTATGAGTAAAATTTTAGAGTTATTATGTTATCATTCAGTTGATTCATTTATTAATTCAACAAATACTTATTGAGCACTCTTTTAGGTGCCAGAGGTACAGTGATAAAAAGGACTGACAACTCTTTTGATGTTATGGAGCTTGCCTTCTAGGAGATTCGTTTTGTATAATGTTTAGATGACAGACTGGTAGATATGGCGACTTCATGTGTATCCCCCTTGAATGTGTACGTGAGTGGCTTAATGCTCTGAACTATTCTATCTTCTACACTTATAACTACTTCCCCTTATATTTTTAACTTCTACCTCCTTACCCTCAGGTGTTCAGGGATGTCAAGAAAGCATCAAGTAACAGTGTCCCAAACCCAGTGGGAAAAACATAGCAATTGCATATTCTCAGACTTCATTTTACTCCCCTTGTCTTCAGCTTTTGGAATTTCTAATCATTTCCACTTTGAAAAATGTCTTCACTTAGCCTCCAAGATCTTACTTTCTCTTGGTTCAATTCCTACCAATAGACTTCTTCAGATTTTTAATTGTTGCTTCCTCCTTATTTTCCTAACCTCTAAATATTCTAGTGATTAAGTTCTCAGTCTTCGAATTTTTCCTCTTCTAATTTCCTAGTGTCATCATTTAGTATCATGTCTTCAGTATCTCCTAGTTGTTGAGGACTTCCAGATAGATATCTATTCTGGACCTACAAACATCTCTACTTGGATGTCCAATGGACATCTTAAACTTAAAATATGGGGCTTCCCTGGTGGCGCAGTGGTTGAGAATCTGCCTGCCGATGCAGAGGACACGGGTTCGTGCCCCGGTCCGGGAGGATCCCACATGCCGTGGAGCGGCTGAGCCCGTGAGCCATGGCCGCTGGGCCTGCGCGTCCGGAGCCTGTGCTCCGCAAGGGGAGAGGCCACAGCGGTGAGAGGCCCACGTACCACCAAAAAAAAAAAAAAAAAAAAAACACTTAAAATATGAACATAACTCCATGCCAGTGCATTCGCTTTCTGTTTCTTCTTGCTACATTTTTCCCAAGATAAATGCATGGCTGGCTACCTAACTTCCTTCAGATTTCTAAACAAATGTCACTTGCTTTAGGAAGCCTTCCCAGACCATCCTGTATAAAATAGCACCATTCCCACGCTCCCATCCCTGGTTGTATTCCCTGTCTTTGTTACCTGAACTTATACTCCTCCAAAACACTTATTACTAACTGACATATTACATATGTATGTACTTATTGTCTGTTTCCCCAGCTAAAATTAAGATCCATGAAGCTGGGGGTTACTTCCTACTGTGTTATTAGTACACAGAACAGCACCTGGAAAGTAGCTGGAACTCAATAAATATTTATCAAATCAATGACTGAATTTTTAAATAATCTCTTCTGTGGCTCTATCTACCTATTTACCTACCCACCTACCTAATTTCTATGCTTTGCAAGCTGCACTGATTTGGGATGGAAATGATGATTTTTCAAGGGTGGTATCAGAATGCTGTTTTGGATTTTGGAATGAAAGAAGTCCAGCCTCTTAGCCCTAAGAGACTTCGAAAGATAACATAGTTCCATTTCTTGTTCTATAGAGTGTGGCTTGGAAAGAAAAAGAGTTTTGACTAAGGTTACACAACTAATAAGAGGCAGAACCACTGTTAGAGCCCAGGCTTCATGCCTTTCCAGCCAGTGCTCTCCAACCAAACCCCTATTAGGAGGCATTGCTTCTCCTTGGCTGCCCACAGCAGCCCAATCCTTTCTGGCATTAATTTAAAATTGTCCTTAATGAAGATTACACAGAGATAGAACTAGAGAAAAATCAGGCTTTATGAATAAAAATGTCACATATAGATAATTTCAGGGGAAAAAAGGAGAACATTTCTGGATACTTAAGACCTAAAACTTAATTCTGTTTGCAAAATGCCTAGTTTAAAACAAGGCAACATCCTAGGATATTAAGAAATGGATTTAATATCCCCTAACAAATAGTTATACTTTCAGAGGTGGAGAAAAAATCCATGCAGGTAGGGTAGTGAGAAACAACCATATAAATAGAGCAAATAGCCTAGAAAAGTTTAAAAAAAATCAATTAAAATATTTCTTGACCCTGATGCTGTAGGCACTGTAAGGGATAAAGCAAATTCAGTCTAAACACAGGATCTGATCTAAGGTTTTTTCCCATACAAAGACACAAAGTAAAGAAGTTTTAATTCCATAAGAAGCAGTAGAGCATAGTGGTTACATATACTCTATTCTTTGGATTTGCATCTAACACTCCCTCTGCATAGATGTAATAACTTAATTGTGTTATTTAACTTCTACAGGCCTCAAACTGTTGATCTGTAAAACAGGACTAAATATCAACTATGGCATATAATTTTTATAAGAATCAAAATAGATCATAAATCTAAATGATTTACACACTGTGGCATCCATTTTAGAGTTCAAAATATTGTGGAATGGTACTAGTAAAATTTACTAACTGCAATATATAATTAAAAATAATTTCTAAAATTTTAAAAAATAGTATTTATGAAAAATGATCTAAAATTTACCAAAATCACATTTGTAGTTGATCATTTGCTGAGTTTTTCTAACACTTGGGGAACTTCATAAAACATGAACATTTTTCATTGATCAAGTCTACTTTCTGTACTACATAAACTGAAACCATCTCCTATGCAATAGTATGATAGTAATCATAGGCAGCCTACTCTGTTTTCCAAAACATGATAATTTCAGCAGGTAGATGTGTTTACCTACAAAACCAAACTTATGGACCTCAAAACATTCATTTTACCATGACGATTTAAGAAAGAAGATTGTGACCCAATTTTTGATTGTCTAAAGTCCTTGAAGATGAGAGTAGATTGAACAAGATTGGTAGATGAGATCAGAGAGGTATTAGGACAGATAATACAAAGTCAATCTGGCTACTGCTGTAATTATCACACCCAATGCTAAGCTCCAAGGATCCATTGGTCTGCCACATGTGAACCCTTGGGTGTCCAGTCACAATCACACACCTATATCAGTTCCTCTTGAGGTCTAATATTGCCAGATGAGTATTAGTCTATACATTCTTTCACATGTAACATTTAATCGAGCTCTAACTTCTTCATACATTCACTTATTTTAATCTTAAGTCAAATATTCACTAAATGCCTACCATGTGCTAGCCATTGGACTAGGTGCTGGAGAAACACTCTGCCCTCCTGGAGCTTACACACTAGGGTGGGAAATTAATAAGAGGAAAGTAACAAACAAGTGAATAACTCCTTTGATAAAAAAGAATAACAAAGCAGAGAGAGCATATGCCATAAAGCCAAATAACCTTTTGCTTATAATGAATTTTAATTATTCTGCCAGTAATCCAAGACAGCATTATCTTCAACAAAGCCAAACTCCTTTGAGGCAATCATAGAAACTTAGGTAGAGTGAAATACAGCTATCAATTCACTCTAAGCATGATTATCAGTTGAAGCCTGAAATACAAAGTGTGCATGAGTATGTGTATTGGAAAGAGGTAGGAAGAAATGGGCAGCTAGGGGATGAGCTTCAGGAAGACAGAAGAAAAGAAAAATGGAAGGGTAAATAGAGCTAAATTCTTACATCAATTATGAAGGTCATTTTGCTCAATCTTTCAGATTTTGGTTTTTCTATAATGGAACAGTTGGCCTCTCAGAGTAACTAGTGACTGAATACTAATATAAAGACTGCTTAGTTCACCATCAGACATTTACCCTTTTCCTCTAGTTTAACTATTTAGAAATGTACTCTCTAATTTTATTCCTATAGAACATATTTTTAACAATTTATTTTCAGAGTTAAAAGATATAATCCTTCCTCCAAAATTACATGTTCATATATTGTTTTTATTACATTTTCACCCAGTTACCTACCATGTAAGCAAGTAAGAGATTTAAAACAAAAGCAACGAACTGGCATAATGCAAAGACTTTTCTGACTTCAGCGCCATTTTTGAAGTAGAAATTCTTGGGTCATTCCTTCCTGGCTTTAATTAAATACCGACACCTATTTCTATCACTTTCAAAATGTTAGGGGGAAAATGCAGAAACCTTTTCTTAGAAAATCCTTCTTTCCAGTACTGGGATGCTTTGAAGCCACAAACTCTAAAATAAAGTCATCTTCCCCTCCTCCAATCAATACTTCTAAATAATGGATGTGAACATACATTTAAAAAAAAATCCTACCTGCATACAACTCTTACCTGCATCTCTTGACAAAAGGAAGCCAATGGCCCAAAGAGAATCTGACATTGCTCGTCAGCAGTGTATGTCATCTCTGGCAACTTGGAGGGAACCATCACGGAATTGACACTCTGGGGATTTGTCTGTAGCAAGCAGTTACTGGCCTTTGACCTGGAGATATGCAGATATGTGTAACATTTTGAATTAAATGCAAAAAGTTGTTATAATTAGTTAACACAGCAACAGGAAATATTTTGATACTACTAAAATATGTTCTTACTTTTATTTATAAGCTCTTCTATTGAATGCTCATAGAAATTATCCCACGTATGAGAATCATTTGTTTATAATTATTACGATAAACCTAATAATAAAAAAAGTTCAAATTAACAGGACTTTTTGTTTTTAAAGATCTTTCATATGGATTAACTCAGCTAATCTACATAACACTGTGAGGTGGTTATTATTTTACATATTTATAAGATGCAGAAGCTCAGAGAATAACTTGTCCAAAAGTAATGTATGAAGGTAAGAAATCAACTATATTCTGGGATTTAAGGAATCTATGGAAAGCATTCTCAAGTGACTATTAATAGTGTGAAAATTTTTCTACTTGACATTGTACTACAACTTCCATTTATGGGGTAAAATTTAATTTCATCATAGTTCTGATTCATGAGAAGACAACTACACAAAATCCTGCACTCAGTAGGGCCTACTGAGGGGCTACTGTTGCAGTGACAAAGAGAGTGCCCAGACTCTACTGCACATATTTCTGGAAAGAGTTATAGTAATGTAATAAATATATTTTAGTAGATTTTAATATTCATTTGACAAAAAATTAGCTTGACAATTTAAATGGTATGGAAAAATAAATTTGTGTAGTGAATTTAGCTAGTTAGATGTTCCTATATTTCTTACTTAGACTTTTGGATATTTTAAGCATCTCTCACTCACTAATTGGGACTTTACATAATATCTGCTGGTACTGTTTCAGCTTTCCCTTCTATTATTGAAGGAAAAAGTAAAGAACAGGCCTTTAAAATGAAAATTAGAACAGTAATACTTTTTTTCATTTCTTTTTCCAACCAGGCAGAAGCTACGTATTACCAAAGTTGAAGGTTGAAAAGAGGAGAATAAAGGACTATTATAATGGTGAAAACTATGCATTGACATTAATGAAAAAAGATTCAGAGTTCAGAACTACCACAGTGGAAAGTTGGAGCTTTTGTTAAAGAGGTTCTTTATAACAACAGATGTAAAGGGATGAACAATGAAAATGTTTCCACTGAGAAATTTTGAAGAGGCAATTAAATATTATGAAAGATTTTTTATCATTATAATAACTTTCAACCTTACAAATCACCTTGCCCATCCTCTTGTTTGAAAGTGTGGCAACTAAGAAACAAGTGGGTTAAATAATGTGTCCCAGTTCGCACCATGAGTCAGTGGAGAACCAGGAGTGGAACCAAGCACCTTGATTCCTAATCTGGAGGCTGTTTCCCCTCTGCCACACCACCCTTCCAGGTTGGTAGAGGAAGCAGGCACACATACACATTCATGACACAGCAACAGGTAGTGACCTCAGTACCTTAGAAATCTTTCCAAATCTTCCTTGCTACATCGGGACCACGAGACATCACCGAGATTTTGTCCTTTAATCCACTCACCAGACATGATATGAAGACCATCAGCACATGATGGGTGGTCATTGTCATGATTAATCCCCATGCTGATTTGGAATATAAAATTTAAAAATTACATTAGATAGATATTTTTAACCTGTTATTATAATTGCAATTAAATCACAGCTAAATAATTAAAATAATGGGAGAGAAATTCATTATTTAGTTTTATTTTTTATTTTATTTTTTATTGAAGGAGAGTTGAATTACAATGTTGTGTTAATTACTGCTGTACACCAAAGTGACTCAGTTATTTATATATATATATATATATATATATATATATATATATACACATTCATTTTCATATTCTTTTCCATTATGGTTTGTCACAGGATATGGAATACAGTTCCCTCTGCTATACAGTAGGACCTTGTTGTTTATCCATTCTATATATACCAGTTTGCATCTGCTAACCACAAACTCCCACTCTACCCCTCCCACACCCTCCCCTCCCCTTGGCAACCACCGGTCTATTCGGAGAGAAATTAGTTTTGTTTATTTTTTTAAGTTTTTTTTTGTTGTTGTGGACCATTTTTAAAGTCTTTATTGAATTTGTTATAATATTGCTTCTATTTTATGTTTTGGATTTTGGCCACGAGGCATGTGGGATCTTAGCTCCCTGACCAGGGATCGAACCTGCACTCCCTGCATTGGAAGGCAACGTCTTAACCACTGGATCACCAGGGAAGTCCCGAGAAATTAGTTTTAAAGGTCAACATAAAATTAGATTTCAGACTGATTTATTTTTAAAATTTTACGGTCTATATTAAAGGTCAATGTTTTTACTTAGTAAAAAACATTCTCCCAATCAATCTAGTAAATAACATGCTTAGTTCACCTGTATCAAAATGATCTATAGATATATTTTTGACATAGTAGTAGGTATGAAGCACATAGAAATGGTAAGTTTCTATTCAATCACACTAGATTCTTGCTCTTGCCTAAAGATCCTTTATTCATTCCTTTTATCAAATCCAAAAATACATTAAAGTATTATTTTTCCTCAAGTGCTTCACGAGATAGTCTTCCTCCACTCACCATAAAACACCATAAAAGTGTCCCTGGGAAACCTGCACACTCTTGGCCATCTTCATCTTTTCTACTGAATCCTGAATCTGTTGCTCTAAGTTGTAACTCTATTCTAAAACTCTGACTTATCTTCTGATGGACGTATTAGACGACTGTTAAATTCAGTATGTCTAAAAGCTGCCCTTAATATTTTCTCTTTCAAACCTCTATGTTCTCCTGTATTCTCTTTCTTGCTTGTTCTCTTTTGTGTGCCTTTGTTAGCCCAAGAATCTTCAAGTCATCATTTATTCCTTCCTCTCCCAAATTATCACCCAATTATTTACTAATTGTTAGGGGCAAGCCTTGCTAATCTACTTTCTAAATATTTCTTTCAACTGTTATTTCCTTTCAATTCCTTCTGTTACTATTAAAGAGGATTATAAAAATATTTAATCTTGAAAATTACTATGGCATTCTGAGTGGGTTCTTTGCTTCTAATCTTTGGCAACGTTCTCCCTTTTCCTCCTGCCCTGCTCCAGTAAGATCTATTTAAAAACACAATTGGGCTGCCTTTCATCTGCTTTTCCATTACCTATATAGCAATTTCCAGCTCCTTAACATGGTACACAGTTTCTTAATCTTCTTCCAAGCCATTTACTGCATTTCTTTTCAGCAAGAGCAAATGATTTGTAGTTTCCCAAACATTATGTTGTTCCTTATTCTCTTGCATTTTCTCTGTGTCATACACCATAAAAAGGGGGGTTATAAGCTTGAATTAAACAATTCTATGAGGTACAAACTATTATAATACCCTTTCTGCTAAAGAGAAGTAACTTTTACAAGGTCATACAATGAGAAAGTGGAAAGTAGTGATGTTTGAATTGAGGAGTCTGGCTCTAGAATCATGCGACTAAACACTGAAGTCCATTCCCTCCCTGACCCTATCCAAAGTGCCTTGCTTTCAATGCCTTTCCCTGGATAAATTCTACTTGATCTTCAAGATTCACATAGATTACTTTCAGGAGGTTTTCTTTTACTAAACTCCCATCTCGCCTACGTGTACTGTCTCTGTTTTCCCAACACAGGATTCTGTGAACAACATTACTACAGTGTTTTCTACATTGTACTGTATGTTTTTACTTTTGGTTATCTCTCCAGTTTCTTGAGGATAGGAACTTACTCATTGCTCTACGATCCTGGCATACGGGAACCATACTTTATAAATAGTATTTTAATGTTGAACCAAGTCAGCATGTATTTGGGTTGGCCAAAAAGTTCGTTCGGGTTTTCTGCAAGAGGTTATGGGAAAATACGAATGAACTTTTTGGGCAACCCAACAGAATCACTTCTATTTCAGTAAAAGTTGCATATAATCTCCTATGATTCTCATAATGAGGGCATTAAAATAACAGTTTGTAGAAATATAGATCAATGGAACAGGATAGAAAGCCCAGAGATAAACCCACACACATATGGTCACCTTATCTTTGATAAAGGAGGGAAGAATATACAGTGGAGAAAAGACAGCCTCTTCAATAAGTGGTGCTGGGAAAACGACAGCCACCTGTAAAAGTATGAAATTAGAACACTCCCTAACACCATACACAAAAATAAACTCAAAATGTGTTAAAGACCTACATGTAAGGCCAGACACTATCAAACTCCTAGAGGAAAATATAGGCAGAACACTCTATGACATCAATCACAGCAAGATCCTTTTTGACCCATCTCCTAGAGAAATGGAAATAAAAACACAAATAAACAAATGGGACCTAATGAAACTTAAAAGCTTTTGCACAGCAAAGGATACCATAAACAAGACCAAAAGACAACCCTCAGAATGGGAGAAAATATTTGCAAATGAAGCAACTGACAAAGGATTAATATCCAAAATTTATAAGCAACGCATGCAGCTCAATAACAAAAAAACAAACAACTCAATCCAAATATGGGCAGAAGAACTAAACAGACATTTCTCCAAAGAAGATATACAGATTGCCAACAAACACATGAAAGAATGCTCAACATCATTAATCATTAGAGAAATGCAAATCAAAACTACAATGAGATATCATCTCATACCGGTCAGATTGGCCATCATCAAAAACTCTAGAAACAATAAATGCTGGAGAGGGTGTGGAGAAAAGGGAAGACTCTTGCACTGCTGGTGGGAATGTAATTTGATACAGCCACTGTGGAGAACAGTATGGAGATTCCTTAAAAATCTAAAAATAGAACTACCATATGACCCCACAATCCCACTACTAGGCATATACCCTGAGAAAACCATAATTCAAAAAGAGTCATGTACCAAAATGTTTATTGCAGCTCTATTTACGATAGCCAGGACATGGAAGCAACCTAAGTGTCCATCAACAGATGAATGGATAAAGAAGATGTGGCACATATATACAATGGACTATTACTCAGCCATAAAAAGAAATGAAACTGAGTTATTTGTAATGAGGTGGATAGACCTGGAGTCTGTCATACAGAGTGAAGTAAGTCAGAAGGAGAAAAACAAATACTGTATGCTAACACATATATATGGAATCTAAGAAAAAAAATGTCATGAAGAGATTAGTGGTAGGATGGGAATAAAACACAGACCTACTAGAGCATGGACCTGAGGATATGGGGAGGGGGAAGGGTAAGCTGTGACGAAGTGAGAGTGTGGCAGGGACATATATACACTACCAAATGTAAATTAGATAGCTAGTGGGAAGCTGCCGCATAGCACAGGGAGTTCACCTCTGTGCTTTGTGACCACCTAGAGGGGTGGGATAGGGAAGGTGGGAGGGAGGGTGATGCAAGAGGGAAGAGATATGGGAACATATGTATATGCATAACTGATTCACTTTGTTGTAAAGGAGAAACTAACACACTATTGTAAAACTGTTATACTCAAATAAAGATGTTAAAAAAAATAACTGTTTGTGAGAGTTAATACTGAAGAAGTAGAAGGAGGAAAGCTTGGTTTTGCACATGCTAAGTCTGAGATGATGGCAAGATAGTCCAATGCTCCCTTTTCTCATTGTGTAATGATCTAGATAATAAATAAAATAGTCTTTCATAAAAAATTTGTGAACAGGAATATATATATGATATTTAAAATACTAATAAAAGAATATTGTTATAGAAGTTGCTAAAGGAAATTACAACTATACTACCTATATTTTCTCATATGAAAATGAAAATTTTCAAGACCATTGAACTATATTTTTGGTTAAATAAACTAAAGATTTAAATCAAAATGGTTAGATTTAATGTTTTTGAAAGAAGAAAATGATATAGACGGAATTAATTTATGAAGAAGAGTAATGAATGAAAAGTTCATTATGTTTGCTAACTTGAAGATTATGGAAATTATCTAAATAAAAGTTAAAATATACTGTTGACTATCATCCTTCACTTTTAGCGTTAGAAAAATTCAGCTATATGATACAGCATATTTCTCTTTCCTCGTCTAACTAATGTCCTTAAATAGGGTTTGTATCAATACATATTAATAGAATGACTGACAGAGAGAACGGGAAGAAAAATGTTTTCATACTTTGAAGATAAAGAGAAAAAGTAAGACATGATGTGGAGTAGGCAGGGGCCCATTCACTTACTGAGGGCTAGAGTAAAAGACGTAGGAGTTAGATTTGAATCATGTATCTCCCTCTTATTCATGTGACCAGAGGCAATTTAAATAATAATAAAGGAATAAATGTGCCTCAGTTTCCTCATCTGTTAAATATACTTTCCTGCCTTGTTGTGAAGATTACATGAGGATGATATAAAATGCCTGGCACAGTGCCTGCAATATAGCAGGAACCCATAACTTTTTTTTTTTTTTAAACTGGGCAGTAAATCAGAGAAGTTTTATCCTATCGCTCTAATTTGTCAAAAAAACAAAACAGAGATAACCATCATTAAAGGCAATCTGCTGTATTGGCATACTTTCATGAAAGTGGGGATTTAAGAAAAGCCACGTAAATAATAATGGCAAGAAGTTACTTTGTCTGGATGTTAATTTAAAATAAGAAATTGTAAATATGCCACAATCTCCCTGATTGATAAAGATGCCTAATGCACTGACTGTACGGTTCCAATGCCGCCCCTGCCTGCATCACTATCTCACCTCCCCAAGGGATTCTGGCTGCAGCACACATTGCCGGGTGACCCTGTTATAACAACAGCCACTTGCCATGTGGAACATACTCAACTCTTCCATCTGTGGTGGTGCAGTCTTTCAAACCATACACAAATGCTATTATTTTTGAAAGGCAACTGGTCTTTTTCAGAAATAATAAAACTTCTTAAATAATGTGTCCATTTGAGAGAAGGAGAGGGACTCCTTCCAAGATTTAGCAATTTGGACATTTTCCCAAAGCAGTGTAATGTTATTTTCCAAATTGGGAAGATTACAACTTCTCATCCAAATGATCATTTTCCTTTTGGGATCCTGATTCTCATGTAAGAAATTAGCTACAGCCATGGAGAAATTTGGTGATTCAAGCATTGTTTACCATTAGTTAAATTTTCCTAAAGCTATTTAACTTGTAACAGAAGTTATCATTAAATTGGGACAGGGCTTTTTTTTATAACCACACATCTGGAACTATCAGGAGACACTGCTTAGTTCTGATTCTACAGATTTGAAATAAAACAACTGTGAAACTTTATTTGTGCCAGTCACTATATTAATCATTTACAATGATGATATCATTTAATCCTCACAATACCCCCAGAATGTTTCTGTTATCATGACTTCTATTTTACAGATGAGGAAGGTGCTGAGGTTAATAGCAGAGCTGTGACTCAGACCCAGGCAGTCTGATGGTCAAAAGAAGTGAACGTTAAATCACCAAACTATAGATCAGAAGTATCCATTTACACATAAAGTTTATTTTCTGAATAATTTTAAATGTCTCCTCTCTGTTAGCAGAAACGCACCTTCACATATACAGTCCCATAACCAAGTCGCATGCACGGCATGGAAAACATTCTCGAAGTAAGACATTAGCAACACCTCTCCTCACACTGTGCAACTAAGCTACATTTTAATGATCTCAGTTTAAATTCACTTTGACAAAGAGCCTTGGGCAAATAAACTCTCCACTAACATTGTACATGGTTGTCAAGTCAACTGAGAAAATATTTTTATCTTATAAAACTTCTCAACTTGTTTAAAAGACTCTGCCAGGAAGTTTTGTGATATCCTGCGGAAAGCTGGAGAAGCATTTGGATTTTGAAGATGGTCCCTTTTGATGTTTAAAGAGTCAGAGAAGAGAACATCTTTGAATTCACTCACATTTTTTGGATAATTTGGAAAGGATCCAATTTGTAAACAGTCATATTTTAAGAGAGTAAACTATTTTGTGCTGAATACATTAAACATTTTGTCACGATATCTTATTTTCCACTAAAAGCCATATATTATATAGAAAAAATTAATTAAAAAAAGAAACAAACTATCTCAAATGACACTTAATTTCATACCATTCAGTGGCTATATCTGATTTGATGTAACTTCACTCCTGTGTACTCATGGAAAAAAGCCCAACATAAGAAATATGAGATATTTTCATTACTTTTTATATTTTAAATCATTTCACTTTGCACAAAACAAATACGTACTTCCACTGGTAAGTCAAAAGGCAATGGAAAGTAAGTCAGCATCAAGATAAAAAAATTTGAGGTCAAAAAATATGGGCTTTCCTGGTGGCGCAGTGGTTGAGTATCCGCCTGCCGATGCAGGGGACACGTGTTCGTGCCCGGGTCTGGGAAGATCCCACATGCCGCGGAGCGGCTGGGCCCGTGAGCCATGGCCGCCGAGTCTGCGCGTCCGGAGCCTGTGCTCCGCAACAGGAGAGGCCACAACAGTGAGAGGCCCGCGTACCGCAAAAATAAATAAATAAATAAAGTAGGGGGTACAAAAGGAGATTCCTTTTGACTTTGCTATGTGTTACACAACAGTTTTATCTAGCAATTCAACAAATACTTGTTAAGAACACACTAAGTGCTGGGCACTGTACTGAGTTGGGGTGGTAAAAATGAGTAAGATCCAGTTTTTACCCTCAAGGAGTTTATCATATACTGGGGCCGGAACACTCCATCCCTTGCCCTCATGCAGCTAAAAGATGCCTGGATCCTGTCCTTCTACGTTCCATAAAGCTCTCCCACCCATTCCTCCTTCTCCAACACTACTTCCATCAACCAAGACAAGAGGTGGCTTTCTCCACTTCTGGATTGTTGTTCTTCACTTCTGGATAACCCCTTCACACCTGGCCTTAACTCTTTGCCTTATTAAACAATTATTTAATTATTTTAATTCCTTACGAAAACATTAACAAAAACTAGTTGCCTAGGTAAAATCTTTCAATTTTCCTTGGCAAGCAACAATACTGAAAAAGTGAATAATGAACCAAAGGTCTGGTTAAAATGCAGATTCCTGAGCTCCACCCCAACCGATTAAAAGAGGCCTAAAACCTAAGAAACTGTATTTTAACACATTTTCTCAATGTGTTTTTACTTAAAATTCTGAGAACCAATGAGCTACAAGATAAAATCCAAACTTTTTATCCTGTTTTCAAATAATCTGTAAACTGATTTCAATCTAATTTCCACTGGAACAGTTAATTCCAGCCTACTGTTTTGTACAGTCCCTTCCTTTCAGAATGCTTTCCACAGCTTATTTGTATTTACAAATGCAACTTAAATTTTAAGACCTTCTTCCCATATAAAGGACTCTTCAATAAATTCTAGCACATATTTCTCATGATTCTTAACTTTTGTACCCTTCAAATATATGGCACAAAAAATATCAGAACTACCTTCTATTTCTGGTGAATTTTAAGTAATATATACAGAGTATTACTATCTAAAATTTAAGTGTTCAGAGAATAAGAATTATCATTATTTCCTTTTTAATTCCTTAAATTGTAATAACTAAATATACATAGATTTTATCAACTAATATAGAATCATAGGAGCAACTAAATATTCTGTACATTTGTTGCAAAGTTGAAACTAATGTAGCATATTACTGACTTAGAGAAACCACAAACCTTAAAAGTCTATGGATGATCTGCTCAAGGAAGGTTGCTTGCCTTACTCTAGACCATACATTTGCCAAGAGAAATGCATTAGAGAAGTGCAAACAGAAAGCCAATTCTTGTATGGCTGTTCACTAGTTGGGTGATTTTTCTCCTCTTCCACCTACTCACTATGACATCCAAACCTATATTTGAAGAGAATCTGGTATGGGAGTGCTGCCACACCTCTGCTGGCTCACGTCCCATTCTGATTATTAACTTGGACAAACTACTTATTACTCTAACTGGTATCAGTGGTAAAGTAGCAAATACAAAAACTGTGTAAGTGGTCTTACAAGAATCTCAACTTCTCTGGTGGCACAGTGGTTGAGAATCCGCCTGCCAATGCAGGGGACACGGGTTCGAGAACTGGTCCGGGAAGATCCCACATGCCGCGGAGCAACTAAGCCCCCGCGTCACAAGTACTGAGCCTGCCCTCTAGAGCCCCATGAGCCACAACTACTGAGCCTGAGTGCCTAGAGCCCATGCTCCACAACAACAGAAGCCTCTGCAATGACAAGCCCTCACACTGCAACGAAGAGCAGTCCCCGTTCACCGCAACTAGAGAAAGCCCGCAGGCAGCAACAAAGACCCAGTGCATTCAAAAAAAAAAAAGAATCGCCATAATAAGTACACTTCCTGCCAATCCAGTAAAAATTCTGAAGGATATAAAAGCACTCCTTGAGTGAACAGAGAGATGTATGGCCACTGGAGGCTGAAAATCTCCTTGCTACATTGAAGCATTCATAAAAATAATTCTAATACTACTAATAATGAATTATTATTAATTCACTCTGTATTATTCATTCTGTGTTATGAGTCAACCAATGTGCCATGCAATTAGAGCAACACCAACCTAACAATGAACCTTGAAAGGAAAACTTATCCACATTTAGGAATGAAGAAAATTAGTAGACAGATTGACTCGCCCAAAGTTCATTCAGAGAGTAGCTGGCATGACAATAATTCAAGCCCAAATCTGTGTTGCTTTAATATGCTTTCTCTCTCATCTGCCCACTGAGTAATTTCTATCCTTAACCAAGGCATGTGTACTAGAGGAAGATACTTATGACTTTTGCTGTATGGAATTGTAAACTGTATAATATGGAAACAGTGAACTTACATGTTGCTATTACCAATTTTAGTGGGTCAAGGAACATTAATTACAGAAAAATTAATTTTGAATATTTTAAGAAGCAACATATTTCTAGCAATAAGAGTATATTTGTTTTTGTCTATTACAGTAATCTGTTATTTTATCTGTTTCCCATCCTAGGAGTCCTAGATGATGTACTGTCTTTATCTTCATTTCTTATTTACTTCTTACTGTTTGTCTACTCTCCCTTTAGAATATATCCTCCCTTTCTTATAGTAAGATATGCTGATGTAATCAATATACTGATACTGTATACTGATCTAATCAGTATATTGTACTACAAGATATACTTACTATAAGATATAGTAGATATACTGATGGGCATCAATGCAGAATGAAAGCCAAAAATTTTATTTCCTTCTAAAAGGGACTCCTCTGGCATGCTGAGAGAGATTAGCCAAATTTATGCTTACAGGATACCTCCTGGAGCATATGCTACCTTCTTATTGAATTAGCAGAATTTTAGAATAAATAGTACTATTGCTAAAACTTCTGGAATTGTCCCTTTCAAGTCCACGACTTCAGGATGTGCATGAAACAGCTGAACAGGCCTGTAAACAAACTTCAAAGAAGACTCATCATAACTGATGTATAATTTAACTACTGTATTTCTACATAGTTAATTTTATATAAGAATCAAAATAGTATGTGCCAGAAAGGAAAAATATGTTGCCACATTTGTATTTGTATAGTCATAAAACCATATTTTCCAGTCAAGGCAATTGCATTCCTTGACCCAAACTAATTCCTCTTTCCCTGCTTCTGGAACTCAACTGTTTTCTACCCTGAATCTCAATATGATTGTCCAAAATGTGAGTATTCCTAAAACAAATGCTTATTCATTCATACAATAAATATTTGAGTTCCTATAATATACAATGCACTCAACCTGGTACTATATGAGAAAAAATGTATTAGACACTAATCTTATTTTTATAGAGATTCCTGTCTAGTAGGGAGTGTATGTGTGTGTGTAAATATCAGTATAAATCAGTATATATTAGAAATTAAGCTACAAGTGATATTTACAACTAACAGTGTAAGGGAGTTAAAAAAGGAGATACATTTCCAGCTGGACTTTCAGGTCTAATTTCACAAAAAGGATTACATTTGGTTTGACCATTAAAGGGATTACATTTGCCTTTACTTAATGGATAAGTAAAACTGAAAAAGTATAAATCAGAGGGCTGGGAGTTGGAATATGAAAAAAGCATTAATAAAGACATGAAGCTTGAAAATTATGGGTTGTTTACATTCATGAAATAGAGAAGCAGCTTATAAAGTTAGAAAGATAGATTGGGGGCTTCCATGGTGGAGCAGTGGTTGAGAATCTGCCTGCTGATGCAGGGGACACGGGTTCGTGTCCCGGTCCAGGAAGATCCCACATGCCGCAGAGCGGCTGGGCCCGTGAGCCATGACGACTGAGCCTGCGCGTCCGGAGCCTATGCTCCGCAACGGGATAGGCCACAAAAGTGAGAGGCCCGCGTACCACCAAAAAAAGAAAGATAGATTGGGACCAATCTATAAAAGTCATGAATCTAAGGCTACGGAATTTGGAGTTCATTCATTAGGTGGTAAAGAGCAATAAAGATTTCTGAACTGAAGATCAGAACTATAATTCAGGAAGTTGAATCTGATGAAAGTAAGATAGATTAGAAAGATTAGGTGCTAAGGCAAGGAGACCGCTGAGGTGGGTATTGCAAAAGTCCAAGCCTGGATAAATAACAGAAGACGGAATGGACAGATGGGATAACTATTTCAGATGAGGAATGAACAGAATTTGACAACTGGTTATGGGCGGAGCTAAGACTAGAAAGAGTTAAAGATGTTTTAGGTGTCTCAAGAAATGATAACAATATTGATGCCAATAACAGAAATGCAGATGTCTGAAGAAGTGGGTTATAACCTGGCCCTACCCTTGGTTCTACCCAGACACAATTTCCATCAAAGCATGTAAGCAAATGTCATTGATTTCAAAGCCTTATTAATTACAAGGCATCTGCATTGTTGGTACTTTGGCAATACTTAAAACTTTAGCAGGTTCCCCAAATATTTGTTGCCTTCAAGGAGCTAACTTTGCATATTTATTGCCTCATTAGACTCTCAGTTTCAAAGAAACTGCTGAATTGTCAACTTAGTGGAAAAGCCATGTCTCTAGGCCAAAGTTTAATAAATATATATTAGTCTTTTCCCCTTGGTTCAAAAAAGCAAAACAAAAACCAAAAACATACAAGTATTTTGGCCATGTGAAAACATGTTCTGTGTTTTTATAATCACATAATTTATAAGTAATTTTCCCTAACTGATGTAAGTTTATCCACTCATCATCTCTATGAAGTAGGCAATCTAATTACCAGATGAGATTCGTAATCAGTAAATAAATTGTATATGTTTAATGCAGTTTCTTTTAACTTTTAAAAATGCAGAACTCTGCTAGAGCTTTTTTATTTTCTTGACACTATCTATTACAAGTATAAATTATCATAAATGTGCTAAAGTCAAATTACAAAATTGTATCGTAAACTGCTTTCAAGACAAACTTTGTCTACCACCTTATATCCATACTATTATTTCAGTAATATAAGCCTATCGTAAAAGGACAGTTTTTATAATTAGGAAAACAAAGTGCTGAGGCATCAGATACTAAATGGTCAAAAAATAAATACTATTTAATTAATATAAGACAGTGATCAATTTCAAGTCCTTATGATTACTTTTATTGGCTACTTATTTTTAAAGTAATGGGATAAATTTAACAAGTGAGAAACAGATGAGATGCTCAACCATTCTAGTAAGCAAAGAAACACAAAAACAAATTAAATTATAATTTAACATGTGCTAAACTCAAAGCTGGGAAAATAAACTGAAACTATTTACCAGCAGTCTTCTATTTAAATTTGGATAAATATTGCCATATGGCCTCCAAAAACAGTGCCCCACTTACACGCCTCTCAAAAATGTATAAGAATATCTCTTTCCTCATAGATGAACACTTTTCATTCACTTACACTGTTAATCGAAACATCATTTAACAGCTATTTATTGAGCACAAATGAAAGGTGTGTGAGATACAATGTTAAACAGCAATGACAGCAGAAACAAACATAAAACAAAACAAGACACAGCCCCTGTCCTCAAGAAACACAATCTAGGGCTTCCCTGGTGGCGTAGTGGTTAAGAATCTGCCTGCCAATACAGGGGACAGAGGTTCGAGCCCTGGTCCAGGAAGATCCCACATGCGGCGGAGCAACTAAGCCCGTGTGCCACAACTACTGAGCTCACGTGCCACAACTACTGAAGCCTGCACACCTAGAGCCCATGTTCCACAACAAGAAAAGCCACCACAATGAGAAGCCCGTGCATCACAACGAAGAGTAGCCCCCGCTTGCCCCAACTAGAGAAAGCCAATGCGCAGCAATAAAGACCCAATGCCGGCATAAATAAATAAATAAATAAAAGAAACACAATCTAATTAGAGATACAGACATTAAATAATCATGCAAATGTAAACCTACAACTGTGAAAAAATTAGGAATGAAAACTACAAAGAATTAATAAGAGCAGATATGAAAGGATTTAACCTACCCGTGGAATACTTCTCTGAAGAAATGATGTGAAAGAAGAGTAAGAGAAAATGAGGGAAGAGGACAGGGAGAGTTTTCTTGTCAAATGAAGCACATGGTCCTTACAGTGGGAGTAAATATGGATTCATCTGTGTAGATTTATGTAATCTGATAGTCGACAGGAGAATTGCTTTGTGGTTTGACTGGCATCCTATTAATGACACTAGGATATTCTCATATAAGCCATCAAAATATCTCTATGAGCTATGTGGTTATATCCTTTGCCATTTTTCTAATGGGACTTTGGTCATTTTGCAAATTTATTTTTAAGAGCTCTTTTATATTAAGGAAAATATTACTTTGTCATGTGTCAATATTACACATGATGCAAGTGCTTGCACTGACTGTGATTTATCTTCTGACATATTTTTTTCCTTGCCTTGATATTTAATTTCAAGTCACTAATTTTATGTGAATTTTCCTTAAATATTTCTAGATTTCACACCTAGAATCACAGACATTCTCTATTAAAAGACCTAGAATCACAGACATTCTCTATTAAAAGACTAAAACAGAAAAAAGCCAACAAAACAAAAAATCTCACGTACAGAATCATTTTGGTGTGTTCCGGTGTAATGTCTAAGGTAGAGAATCAGATTTCTGTTACTCTTGTTATTGAATGATTCATTTCCTTCCATTGATTGTAGGTGCAGCTTTTATTACATGCTACATTTCCACATCTTTTCCTACATATAAATGGATTTTTTTTTCTTACTCTCTCTTCCATTGACTTGTCTGCTTTTTCCAGCACCAGCACAAACTGCTTTATCTATTCTGAAATGTATTACTATCTGATAGTGCCCACCCTCCTCGTCCCCACAGTTTTTTTTAACAAGAAATTTCTTATGTTGAGTTTTGCACATGGACTCTAAAATCAGGCTGTCTAGTAAAAAAATTCTATTGATATTTTGGGCAGATTATATTAATTTATATAGAGATAATTGTCATCTTATAATATTGACTGTTCCTACCCTAAACCAAGAAATCTCTTTCCATTTATTTAAACCACTTTTATGACTCTGTGTGGTTAATAATTCTTCTTTTTATAAGTCTTGTACATTCCTTTGTAAGTATATTCCTAGGTGTTTTATCTTTTTAAGTTTTATTTTATTTTTTGCTATCTTCAATATAAATGAATTTTTTTTCTTTCTTTATAGTTTGCAAGTGGCTCTTGTTCATGTATTGGAAAGAAAAAAATTTTTACACAGTTTTGTAATAGGCCAATAAAATTCTCACTGTTCTATTAGGTTTTTCAGTAGATTGTCTGAAGTTTTCCATTTATACAAATGATACTCATTTTGCCCCTCCTTTCTAATTTTAAAGTTATTTTTAAATTATTAAATATTTTCATGATAACAAATATATATATTTGTGTACACATACTACACTGTATGTGTGTATGTCTGAATGTGTTATGTAATATAAATCACTTAAGTATTAAGGAGATAAACATCAAGGTCCTACTATATAGCACAGAGAACTATATTCAATGTCCTATGGTTAAAAAAACAAGCCACCCAATTAAAAAATGGGTGAAAGACTTAAATAGGTCACCAAAGAAGACATACAGATGGCCAACAAGCACATGAAAAGATGCTCAACATCACTAATTATTAGAGAAATGCAAATCAAAACTACAATGAGGTATCACCTCACACTCATCAGAATGGCCATCATCAAAAAATTTACAAACAATAAATGCTGGAGAGGGTGTGGAGAAAAGGAACCCTTCTGCACTGTTGGTGGGAATGTAAATTGATACAGCCACTATGGAGAAAAGTATGGAGGTTCCTTAAAAAACTACAAATAGAACTACCATATGACCCAGCAATCCCACTACTGCGCATATACCCTGAGAAAACCATAAGTCAAAAAGACACATGTACCCCAATATTCATTGCAACACTATTTACAATAGCCAGGACATGGAAACAACCTAAATGTCCAACGACAGATGAATGGATAAAGAAGATGTTGTACATATATAGAATGGAATATTACTCAGCCATAAAAAGGAATGAAACTGTATCATATGCAGAGATGTGGATGGACCTAGAGTCTGTCATACAGAGTGAAATAAGCCAGAAAGAGAAAAGCAAATATCATATATTAATGCATATATATGGAATCTAGAAAAATGGTACAGATGAACCTATTTGCAGTGCAGGAATAAAGACCTGGACGTAGAGAACGGACATGTGGACACAGCGGGGGGAAGGGAAGGGTGGGATGAATTGGGAGATCAGGACTGACACATGTATACTACCATGTGTAAAATAGATAGCTAGTGGGAACATGCTGTAAAGCACAAGAAGCTCAGCTCAGTGCTCTGTGGGATGGGGGGTCAAGTGGGAGGGAGGTCCACGAGGGAGGGGATATAGGATACATATAGCTGATTCACTTCATTGTATAGCAGAAACTAACACAACATTGTAAAGCAATTATACTCCAATAAAAAAAAAATCCTATGATAAACCATAATGGAAAGGAATATATTAAAAAAAGAATATATATATATATATGCGTAACTGAATCACTTTGCTGTATAGCTGTAATTAGCATAACATTGTAAATCAACTATACTTCAACTACAACAAAAAAGTATTAAGGGAAACCATCACACAAATAGGA
Source organism: Kogia breviceps (assembly GCF_026419965.1). Taxonomy (NCBI): domain Eukaryota; kingdom Metazoa; phylum Chordata; class Mammalia; order Artiodactyla; family Physeteridae; genus Kogia; species Kogia breviceps. Next base: position 107,347,873 of record NC_081313.1, on the reverse strand, counting down.
AATTTGAACAAGACAAATTCTAAGATCCATGACCATCATTTAAGATCTCTACCAGATCTTATATTTCCACTTTGGGGAGAAGGCACGCAAAGTGTGTGCTGTTGTAGAAATCATTTTAGTCCTAAAGTCCTAAAGACAGTCTTGTATACTTTCTCTTAGAAGTCTCATCTGTGATGTATCAGTCTTTATCTGGAATTGATTTCTAGAAATGAGCTGAGGAAAGTGTTCAATTTTATTTTTATACATGTAGAAAACCAATTGTACCACCACATTTTTATAAACAGTCAACTTTCTTTACTGGTCTGCAATGACAGCGTGGTCAGATGTCAGGTTTTCAAGTAGGCATGGGCCTGTTTATGACTCTGTATTTCACTGTATTGCCTGTCAATATATGCATAAATGTCAAGATCTTAGTTACTATAGTCTCATGATAGGTCTTCATTTCCGTTAGAGAAAGATTCCCATGTTATTCTCCTCCTCATTCTCTTCTACTTTTGCCTCCAGCTTCATAGCTTCTCCAAGAATGTTTTGACTATTTTTGGCTATTTGTACTTATATATAAATGTTAGAAATATTTACCAACTTATGTAAAAGTTTATCATTGGAATTTCCACGAACCTCTAAAATATGTACAGCAGAACTGACATCTGTAAGATACTTCATTTATCCACAAACATGGTATATTTACACTGATACAGGTTTGATTTAATGAATTTTAATACGGGTATTTGCTTTTCTGTCTTTTGTTGGATTTATTCTTAAGTATTTTGTGTTTTCTATTGCTACAGTAAACAGCATCCTCTTTTTTAATAATATTTTTTATTTTTGTGTTGACAGTTTTTTATATTTATCTTATATCCTTACTATACTCATCAACTAATTCCATACTTTACCTTTGCATTATATTGTGTTTTTATGTAGGCAATCATATCATTTGCAAAGTAAAATAGCTTTGTTTCTTCCATTCTCATCCCTACATCTTTCATTTATTTTACTCTCATGCTGTACTGGTTTGTACCCCCAGTACATATATAGAAGTAGATATAGTGAGATCTTTGTGATTTTATTAATTTTATAGAGGATGTTTCTAATATTTAACAATTAAGAATCATGTTTCCCATTGATCTTGGTAAATTTACATGAGTAAATTTTATTTTATTGGATTTTTTTTTCTGCATCTACTGAGATAGTGTAATTTTTTTGTTAATTACAAACAAATATTGTATATTAACACATATACGTGGAATCTGAAAAAAATGGTATAGACGATCTTATTTACAAAGCAGAAATAGACACAGACATAGAGAACAAACGTATGGATACCAAGGGGGAGGGTGGAGGGTGGGATGAATTGGGAGATTGGGATTGACATATATACACAATTGATACTACATATAAAATAGATATCTAACGAGAACCTACTGTATAGAACAGGGAACTCTACTCAATGCTCTGTAGTGAACTAAATGGGAAGGAAATCCAAAAAAGAGGGGATATGTTTATACGTATAGCTGATTCACTTTGCTGTACAGAATAAATTAATGCAATATTGTAAAGCAACTACACTCCAATAAATTTTTTTTAAAAAATCAGAATCTATTAATCTGTTAATGTGGGGATTAAGATTTTTAAATGATAAATGACCTTTGCTATACAGACATAAAGTCAACTTTATTCTCCTATATTAACTTTGTTTACACAGTGCTGCTTTATTCTGAAAATGTTTCTTTGCCATTTTTGCATCATTCTCAGATAAGAAATAATTGATACTTGCTTCTTCATAATAGTCCTTTATTGATTTTCATATATTAATGCTAGCCTCAAATAGCGAATTTGAAGATGTTCCTTCATTCTAGAAAATTAGATTTTCTAAATTTCCTTGAAGCTATTGCTAAGTGAACTTGTGTTTTCTTTGAAAAGATTCTAAAGAGCTGATTCAATTTCTTTAAATAGTTATAGCGCTTTATGTCCTTCCATTACATTTTCTTAGAATTTTCCAATTTCACCTGTTTGTAGCTTTTTGCCATGAAAGTATTTAGTGTATTTTCTTAGTATCTTTTTAATGTCTTTGGTATCTGTGTTACATCTCCTTTTCTCATTTCTAATACTGTTGAATTATGCCTTTTTTTCTCAATCAATCCTATCTTTGTCAATTTTACTTGCATTTTCATATCTTTAATTTTGGCTTGCTGTTCATATTTATCACATTTTTCTTTTTCATTAGTTTCTACTCTTCATTATTTCTTCTATTTTTTTTACTTTGTTGTTATCTTTCTAACATCTTAACTTGAAAACTTAGGGCATTAATTTCATCATAAAATTTTAATGTATATTTAAAACTTTTCATTTTCCTCTATGTGCTATTTTATCTGCAAGCTACACTTTCTAAATAGTATATTTGTTATTATTTAAACCTGAGAATATTCTGGTTTCCCTAATGATTTCTCCTTTGATCTATGGGTTTTTCAAAAGTATGCTTGTAAAATTTCTAAATTTCTTAGTTTTTTTGTTACTGGATGTTTAACTTAATTGTATTATGATCAGAAAAATTCACCTGTATATTCACTTTTTGAAATTTGTTTAGACTTGTAGAATAAAACAATATATGGTCATTCTTTGTAACTATCCAGTATGCTTTAAAAGAGCAGGTGTTCTTTTATAATTGGCTGTAGGTTTTATATCTGTCAAACAGATCAAAATTTTTAGTTGTTCAAATCTCTTCTCTTCCATATAGATCTTTCTGTTCACTTGATCTATCAGTTTCAGAGAGCTGTGTTAAAAACTCCCACTATGATTGTAGTTGTATCTCTGTTTTGTTAATGTTTGCCTTTATGCTGTGAAACTATGCCATTAGAATAGGGTTCATCCCAGACTCTGATGGATTCTTTTTCACTCCATGTCCTGAAGCAAACAAACCATTTGTTGCCAGCTGGCTGGCATGTAAGCAGCTGTGAGGTTTTGGCTCCCTTTCACCAGGCTACATTAAACTCTCAGCTCCTCCATCCAGTATTAAGACTTAGCCTCCTGTGAGTGAGAAATTCCATCTCTTTTATGTCAATAGTTACTTCTATATCTAGTATGTGAAAATTTTTCTTTCTGGCTCCTCGGCTTGACTATTGACTTTAAAAATCTCCCTTTGGAATTTTTAGGTATTTAAAATGGGGAGGGGAGATTTCAATGTCTTTACAATGTCTGTCTATCAAACCAAATCATAATGTTAATTCTAATGTAAATTTTTAATGTGACAGTAAATGCAAACTTATTACTTAGATAAAACAATTGATTTCCACAAGCAGAATATTTTATTCATTTCTACTAAACAATTAGTACTTTCATATATTTAGCTGTTCTACATGGCTTAGGAGGTTATATATTCTACATTTTTAGTAATCAATTTATTGAATGAAAGCACATACTATGTGCCAAGCATGCAAGTACTACTGTTCTAGAAGTTGGGAATACAACAGTGAACTAAGAAGTCAAGAATTCATCATATACATACAGATAGATTGATAGATATGTAGGTGGACAGACAGACAGACAGATAGATACACCGCTGAACTGGAAACATTTTATGAAGAAAATTAAAGTAGGCAGAGAAGGATAAGCTGGGGCTGTGATTATATTTACATCTGTAAGACATGTTAGCAGAAAGGCCTCACTAAGGTGACACTTGAGCAGAGAACTAAAGAAGAAAAACAGAGACAGCCATGTAGCTGTTCTGGAGAAGAATATTGCAGGCAGAAGGTAAAGCAAAAGGTACAGGGTTTGAAGTAGATGTTTGCTTCATGTGTTTGAGTTTCAGAAAAGAGGCTGATGCATCTAGAGCCCTCTTAGTAAGGAGGGAAATGGTAGGCTGGAAGTGAAGGAGGCTAGACTATGTAAGGTCTTGTGGGCCATTTTAAGGGCTGGGAGTTCTACCAGTGCGATAGGAAGCTACTGGAAGATTTTGAGCAAAGAAGTCAGGCAATTTCCTTTGTTTTAGAAGACTGTCCCTGCTCTGAATTGAAAACAGGCTGTAGGAGGCAAGGGATGAAAAGTAAAGATCATTTACGAGGCCACTGTAATAATCCAGATGAGAAGTGATATTGGCTTATCCCAGAGTGGTAGCAGGAGAATTAGTGAGAAGTAATCAGATTCTGGATGTATCATGAAGGTAGAGCCAACAGGTGATGAATAGAATGTTGAGAGCGATAAACAGAGAGGGCTCAAGGACAGTTTCATGGCGTTTGACTGAGTAACTGGAAGGTTGGAGCTTCCACTTATTGTGATAGGAAGACCTCAGGGGGGAGCACTTCTAGGGTGTGGGGAATCATTTCTGCATGTGCATGCTGGAATAAAGTCTCACTCCACGTAGCCTTGGGTATATTTAAAAACACATGAGGACTTCCCTGGTGGCACAGTGGTTAATAATCCACCTGCCAATGCAGGGGACAGGGGTTCAAGCCCTGGTCCAGGAAGATGCCAAATGCCGCGGAACAATTAAGCCCGTGTGCCATGACTACTGAGCCTGTGCTCTAGAGCCTGCAAACCATAACTACTGAGACTGTGTGCCACAACTACTGAAGCCCACACACACTAGAGCCCCCATTTGCCGCAACTAGAGAAAGCCCATGCACAGTAATGAAGACCCAAAACAGCCAAAAATAAATAAATAAATAAAAACCCATGATATTATTTTAATAAAACTTTACCTAATAACTTATTTTTTAAAGTTTCATACAATAGTTAAAAATGATCTAAGCAATTTGAGTGTACATACAGCACCTTTTCTATAATAAAATTTCATTGACATTCTACACATAAGAATATTTTACTAAGATAATTACTATATTAAAACATTCACTTATTTAACACATACTTATTGTTTACCTAGTATGTACCAAGCACTATCAAATGGATTAGGAATCTCATGATAATAAAAAATAGGCATGGTTCATTACCCCTGGGAGCTTAAAGCCTATGAACAGGTGAATGAATACACATTTATAAAGAGATGGTGGCATTAAGTGTTTAAGAGAATGACCTAGGGGCGCTTCCCTGGTGGCACAGTGGTTGAGAGTCTGCCTGCCGATGCAGGGGACACGGGTTTGTGCCCCGGTCCGGGAAGATCCCACATGCCGCGGAGCGGCTGGGCCCGTGAGCCATGGCCGCTGAGCCTGCGCGTCCGGAGCCTGTGCTCCGCAATGGAAGAGGCCACAGCAGTGAGAGGCCAGCGTACCACAAAAAAAAAAAAAAAAAAGAGAATGACCTACACAGAACACATCCTATAGGAAATGGTTATTGATAAGATGTGTGAATTATGATCAGCAGGACATAATTACTCAAAGATGTTCCCATCCTTGTAAGGTAGAGGGTGTAGCAGGTGCCAACGTCCTGCAGTGTGAAGAACCATGGTACATTAGAAACACTGTAAGAACTTTTTTTTTTTTTTTTTTTTTTTTTGCGGTACGCGGTCCTCTCACTGTTGTGGCCTCTCCCGTTGGGGAGCACAGGCTCCGGACGCGCAGGCCCAGCGGCCACGGCTCACGGGCCCAGCCGCTCCGCAGCACGTGGGATCTTCCTGGACCGGGGCACGAACCCACGTCCCCTGCATCGGCAGGCGGGCTCTCAACCACTGCGCCACCAGGGAAGCCCTGTAAGAACTCTTAATGTGGCTGCAGTGCTGAGAATGAGAGGGAGCATAGTGTGAAGTATGGCTGAAAACAATAGGTTAGAGATAGATAATAAAGAGCCAATCCAGAAGTAAGTTAAGTGAGTTAGAAGTATCCTTCCGCATTTCTGACATAGCACAGTAATAAACAACATGGGCTTTGGATTTGGACAGACTTGACTTTGAACATCCACTCAGTCACTTATTAGCTGTGTGAGCTTTGGCAACCATCATCCCTAAAGTAAAGCTAATATTATTGCCTTTCTTCCTCAAGTGGGAGCCGAAGTCTTTGGTCTCAATGTGCTAAGTCAGTGTAAACTTTAAAAATACTGTGTAATTGTGCAGTTGAGAGTTAACTCCACAAGTTGTGTGGTCCCAAACCTGTACATTCTAAACAAAGGTCTGGGACTTGCCTTGCTCTTCAGAGCTAACTCTAAGCCCTTGAAATATCCTGCCTAATAAAAAAGTATCTTTGTTTCCTTGGGAGCCCTGGGACATGACCAATAGTTAATACTAACAATGTGATTTGTGGTGGGGGACTTAGAACAGCTTGACCTCTGTAGGGAATAGGTGGTCAGCCATACCTATGTGACTAAATTCCACCAGAAACCCTGAGTACCAAGGCCTGGGCCTGGGTTAGCTTCTCTAGTTGGCAGTATAATGTGCGTGTTCTCAGACATTATTATTGAGAGAATTAAGCATTGTCTGTACAATTCCACTAGAAGACGACAAGTGGCAGCTTGTGCCAGGTGTCCCCTGAACCCTGCCCTATGTGCCTTTTTCCTTTGCTGATTTTAATCTGTATCCTTTTACTGTAATAAACTATCTTTATGAGTAAAACAGCTTGGCTGAATTTTATGAGTCCTTCTAGCAAATCATTGAACGTGAGGGTGGTCTTGGGGACTCTCTCCCCCGACACAGTAATGTAACCACAATTAATATATTAATAATAAATTACAGCTTGAAATCAAAGTATAATCTCTTACTTTAAGAAATTTTGTTCATAAAGATGATATAAGACATAAAGACATGATATAAGACATAAAATATAGTAAATATGTATATACATATGTATTCACAAACCCTGTCAAAGTTATGAACAATTTCATAAGGTATTTTATTTATAAAAATAAAGTTTTAGCCTTCATCACAGTAAATTAATGAAAGTCCTATCTGTATTTCATGAGTATAAAAACATTAAATACCAATAAAAACATTCTATTGTTGAAATTTTTGGTTATAAGAAAAATAATCACTCCCTGACCTATCATTTAGAAAGAAAAATAATTTTGGAAAGGAATCATTAAATATTAGTATAAATCATTTATTTCCTCTCTCTTGCTATGGATTCTAACTTACACTTTTGTATATAATTACATATAAGATTTTTAATAGGTAATTTCTCTAAGGAAAATTTTAATATGTTTTTGCAGACATTACTTAAGATTCTTTCACAATAGTAAAAGAAGGATATTTTTGTTCACTTCAATTACTTAAATTCTCACCTCCCACAAGAGTCAGTTTTATTACTTGGTGGCCCATATTGACTTTCCCAGCTATACATGGAGTTACTCTGGGAATTTCTAGAGATCAAATTCAAGGCAACAATCATAAATACACTCAAATCAATTTAGAATCATTTCATGTGTAATTATAAATGTATTCTTGAATTGACAAGTTCAGATGAAATCATTCTGCCTTTCTTAAACTGTGGGTTGAAAAATTAAATGATCCATTTCTGCCTACAGGAAATATATTGAATATACTGGAAGAAATTATAACCAAAAAAAGAAAGAAATCCAAAAAGAAAAAAAAATAAGAATTAAGTGGCTTCATTTAAGTAGCTGAATCTTAATTATACCTCTAAGTAAAAGAGCTCTGTTGGGTGTGTGTGTGTGTGTGTGTGTGTGTGTGTGCGCGCGCGTGTGCGCGTACGCACATAGAATCCATACTTATCTAACATCTATGAAAACTTTCCCTTTGTGAGAAGCTATGTGTATATGAACATTGTTTTTTATTTCCTCTTCCTACATTTTTGTTTCATTGTGCTTTTTATCTTACAGTGGATGATGATGATGTAATTTATATGGATGAACTTCCTGCTTTTTGTTTGTTCTTTATGAAGACACCATTACTCTACCTGCTATTGTGTCCCACTATCTAGCAGCAAGAAAAATTTTAGTCTCTACTGCTGAGACAAATATTGCTTACTGGTGAGGAGAATTTTTAGCAGCTAAGTAGTTCAACATATATCACGTGTCCTGGTATTAATCCATCAAGCATTACACATACCTTTGGCACATCTCTATTGATTTTGGGTACAGCTCTATAAAAGTCAAATAAAATAATACTTTACTACCATTTTAGCCATTCCAACCTGAGTTCCTGGTCATAAACCAATGTTTCTACTACATAAAGCTAAAGTGGCCTTTCCTTAAATTATACCATTTAGTTTTTTGTTTAAGTAGTTGTAGGTTCTTGACTGAACCTTTGCATATTAATGAAGCAACGTGTACTGTGGTTGGTTCCTTTAATTACTGTTTTTCCTATGTTTTAGAATATAACACAGACTGAAGAGATTAATTTAAAAGAAATTGCTTTTAAACTCTAAAATTGCTTTTTAAAGTGAACCCTCTAGTACTCAGGGTACTTGACAAAATTATTTAATGTCTGTTTCATTAAAAGATACTCAGCTTGTCTACCAAACTGTTAATGCATGGCTGAAGTAAAAATTTTAATTATTCAGAAACTTACATTTAATTTACAAAAATTGTATTTATGATTAATATGCACTGTCTTAAAATATTTTTAACAATAACTTTTTCTTGCCTCTAAACATTATTGTCAGCATTTTTCATTCAAATGATACATGTGGTTTTTCCTATTATGATTAAACTGAAACATCTTTAAATTATGAAAACTGTATTGGAATTAAGAATCTAAATACTATGATTCCTGGTGTGAAATACTGAATGAGGTCATTGCATTGCATACTTTCCCTAAAGGATAATGATTTTAAAGTGTATTTATGTTTTGTTTCTTTTTCAAATAACAAACTCCTCATATATTCTAGAGCACTTGAATGACTACTGAAATCCTGCATGGGAGAAAATGAAAGTATACCTGCACATTTGAAAACAGTGACACCAAAAATCAATCCCTGGGGCTTCCCTGGTGGTGCAGTGGTTGGGACTCCGCCTGCCGATTCAGGGGACGCGGGTTCGTGCGCCGGTCCGGGAGGATCCCACGTGCCGCAGAGCGGCTGGGCCCGTGGGCCGTGGCCACTGGGCCTGCGCGTCCAGAGCCTGTTCTCCGCGGTGCGAGAGGCCACGGCAGTGGGAGAAGAGCGTACCGAAAAAAAAAAAAAAAAAAAAAAAAAAAAAATCCTTGCTGATAATATCCTATTTCTCGGACTAGGTTATGGGTACGTTCAATTTTTGATAATTTATACGGCTGTATAATTATGACTTGATCATTTTCCTATACTTCAGTTTACTCTAATAAAAAGGGTTTTTTTAAACAAACACCATTATGTCCTATATAAGTTTTTGTCTAAGTCTTCCTTCACCAGTCAAATTCCACTGCCAAAACCAGTTTACGCAATTGTCTACAGAGTCCAGATATATAATGAAAACGAAGTCAGCTGGGTGCACGATAGCAGAGTGCTGCCGCCTGTGATAAGCTGGGAAAGATGGGCCCAGCCTAAAGGGTACAGACGCTACTCAACTCCAAGGAATGGCTGCCATATGGGACTGTGAGTCTAATGTTGTCAGGTCTGGAAATTTGAATTTTTATGTCAAATTTATACTTTTTAATGTTGGCAACTGATTCAATTTTTGAAACACTGCTGGCCAAACTAAATATGTCTTTGACCAAAGAGGTCTCCATAAAGATCAACTCCCTGAGTAGGACTTCAGTAAATCTGAGTTCAATTTAAATACTTCTCATCTGTACTGCTGACACTGCTAGCATGTAGAGAAGCCTACAGTCAAAATTAAGTCTGATTCCCTAACCCACACCATTCTACTATAATGTATTTCCTGTAAATATGTGTCTATTCTTCTGTCATTTGAATCCCAAACCAACCTCATAACACAGATATTATCCCCATTTTACTGATGAGAAATCCAAGGTCCAAAGATAGTAGACAACTTAATGAAGAAATTCAGAACAGTATGACCTGAGTTAGATGACTTGAGTTCAAATCCTTCCTCCATCATAGTATTTTTATTTTTATTTTCTTATTTTTTTGCAGTACACGGGCCTCTCACTGTTGTGGCCTCTTCCATTGCGGAGCACAGGCTCCGGACGCGCAGGCTCAGCGGCCATGGCTCATGGGCCCAGCCGCTCCACAGCATGTGGGATCTTCCCAGACCAGGGCATGAACCCGTGTCCCCTGCATCGGCAGGCAGACTCTCAACCAGTGTGCCACCAGGGAAGCCCCATCATAGTATTTTTATAACTTTGGGAGGGCAAATTAACCTCTCTGTACTTCAGTTTTCTCCCCTATAAGATGGGTACTCTTACAGTCTGCCTGACAAGAACGCTGTGGGGATATATAAAGATGCAGAAATGTGCCTGGCACATAGTAAGTGCTATATAAGTGTTGCTACCACTCATTATTATTGCTATTTTTATTATCTGTAAAATGAAATCCCTTTTTGTGAGTTTTAAGTGAAATAACTTATGTAAAGTGCTTACTTAGAATTATGCCTGAGACGTACTTAATGTTCATTACACATGAATTGTGTGTCCAGTTTAATTCTCTTCCAGATGCATTACTCCTAAACTGTATAGATTAATTCCTTTGCTCTGTAGTGGATAATAACAAACAGGTACAATTAGAAGCTGGAACTATTTTTACTTGTACATAGTGTTTTCCTTGGATGCTTGAATAATGCACAGTTGTGTAGTGTCATGATTATTGCAAGGTTTATATCATTTGGAAATGTGAGTGAAATGAATCATGTGCCATGTAATGATTGTCCTGATGAGGATTTTAATAATGTAGTAAGATTTCATTCAGAGTATCAGGAATGCTTACAACATCCAGAAGACACTCTTCAAATTTAAATGATCTTCTCTGCCTCCTCGTTTACCTAATTTAAAAAAACTTAGGCTCAAAGCAAAAAATGAAAAGATATGCATGTAGTTCAATAACTCAAATTACAAAGGTACGTGCTAATATATTAGCATAGCCAGGATTTTTACTTACTTGTGGCCCATTTCATGAGCAATTGTAAATGCAAGGTTCAGGCCATTGTCTTCAGCAATAATACATTTTCTCTTTTCACTACACATTCCACTCAAGTAAGCTATACCTAGAAAACACAAACATTAATTATCAAATGTCAGAATTAAAATGCAAATATTTATGCTTGGTATTAATATAAGAAAAGAAAAATGATAGTTTTCCCCCTCAAATATGTCAATATTAAATTGTGATATCCAAACCCTAAAAACAATTTCAGGAGAAAATGCATATGTATATGTCACTCAATAAACTGTTAATATTCTTTTCAATTTTATATTTTAGATGAAATTATTTTATCAATTATACAGTTCTCAAAAGGCATACCATAAACATACATTTTATAAATACCACTTTTCATTGTCATGTAAGATAAAGTTACAACTTAGAAAATGTAAATGAAAAAGCAATGATTATTTAAATATTTTTCAATTCTTGAAACCTAGTTTCAAAGAAATACCCTAAAATAAACTACATTTATAAGATTCTTGAACTCACATTTATATTTTTAGTTAATAAAATTTTGAAATTTTATTTTATGAAATACCATTTTAACTAATGTAACATAAAAACTATCTATGGTATTGGAAAACTGAAAATGTTTCCTTTGAAAATTTCTTAGCTAAAAAGATGATCTGACCTTGGAGTACATTATACTGAAATATTATTTAAGACAAAAATTTCAGCAAGACATTTGATCTTTTGGTTTAAATTATTAGTAAAGAGGATAATATCTGAAATCACTAATATTCTTTAGTCAAAGATTTATGTACTATTTTACTAATTCAGACATACTCCTGAATAAATATCATTTAATACAAGGAACTATAATCTTCCAAGAGTATGTTTTAACATATCTTCAAGTACCAAAAGTTATTTGTTATTAAAAAAAATTGTTATTTTTTGAATTAGTTGTATGTTCTCTAATTCTCATATCCTTATAAAATACATGTAAGCTCATTTTATGAAAAATTAAAGCCAGGACAGGTAAAATGATATGCAAAAGATCACATGACTACCAAAGATAAATCCATTTACCAGCTAATTTTATTTTGCTTCAGATTACAATTTAGAGCAGAGTTGCCCCTAATTAAAGGTGGTTAGCTGAAAGCTTGTGACTTTTTTTCTCCAGAAACTTAAAGAATAATGGTAAGGAATAATTAAGTTTAAATAAAACAATAAACCACCTTGCCCGGGTTTTGGAAAGAGAAGATTCATGAAGGAACACGGACTGATTTAGTGGAACCACAGCCCACATGACAGGAGAGAAGGATTTTATGACCCTGGTAGAACCCCAGAGAGGCTCAAGACTGAGGCACACTAGGTTTGAGGAGAGGCATTGCTGGAGGGTTGAAAATGGAGATTAGTTCAAAGTTTATCCTTAACTACTCTTTCAAACCTTCATGTTGAATGTCAAGGCCTGGTATCCACTGGCCTATCAGACAAATGAAGATATATTTGTTAAGCAAAATGTAGCATAAACAGGTTATTTAAAACATATAATATAACTATAGGAAGAAACAGCCAAGAGATTAAATATACATATGTTACTTTCTCTAAGTATTTAGAAATTAAAATAGATCATATAGACATTTCAAATTCACAAATAGATGAATAACTTCTTTATTAATGGATGGGTGGATGGATGGATGAATGGATGAATAGAGAGATGATAAGCCCTACTTCATTTGGCTTATTAAGGCAACTGAAATTATTCCAGGGTTAAATCAAGATAAAGTGGGAAGGAAAGATGAAGGTAGTAATAAACAGAAGGGAGAAGAAGAGAAAGAGGAGAAAAACATGTTCTTATCTATTTCCATTAAACGATAAGTGAAATAAAAACTTTTAAAAATTCTCAAACATAGTGTGAATTTTAGGAGTACTAAATCAGGTACTTATTAAAACAACAAAAAACGGAAAACTAAGATTTAGGAGTAACTGAACTTGTGTCATAATTGAACGGAAGAAGGAAGAAGAAAGAAGGAAGGGAGAGATGGAGGGTGAAAGAAAAGTATCTCCTCTTAAAAGGATATTAAAATTCTCTTGAGCATTTTAAGATTTTTTTAAAATATATAATTTGAGATTAAACGTTCTGCAAAAATTCTAAATCAAGCTCAACTATAATTAGCATACTGATGACCACTGTTTGGTACAAAATTTCCTTTAGAATGCCCATATATTTCACCACGTTTTTCACCACAACTAAAATAATTCCATCACCATATGCAGATTAAAATTCAGCCAATGTGGGTTGTCATCATGTCATATATCCCTTTGCTACATGAACCAGTACATATCAAATTTAGTCACTTCAATAACTTTTACATTTCTTCTCCCATACCCATTCAAATATACTGTTCCCAAATAAAAATAGTATTGTCACTTGTTTCAAATTCTTATATTTTCTATATTATTCTTTTTGTTGTATACTTACATATTTTTTCCATATTTTTCTGTAATGTTACTACATTGGCTAGGATTTTCAACATACTGTTGAAATATGTGGTATTGAGCTCCGTGTTTTCCCTGCTGACTTTAATAGGAATGTTTAGTTTCACAATGGAGATGACTGCTGTAAGCACTTTGAAAGATATAGCTTGTTAAGTTAAGGAACTTAATTTCTAATATTCTTGTGTGTCTAAGTGAAAAAGGAGACAATGTTATCGGATGCATGGGTCAAAGGTGGATGGCTATTGGAAATAGCAACTGAGAGAAATAGGAAAGAGCTGAGATTTTGTAGATCGGGTATAAAGGAAGAATCCTAGGGTGTAAAAGGTGGCAGTAAAACTCAGAGTGAGAGAAGGGATAGACCTTGTAAAGGCTCTATGCTTGATAAGTAAAATAAGGTCAGAGCCTGATACCTGGGAGAAATGAATACAGTGGTCAGGAGAATGGAGTCCTCAATGAGGTAAAAGAACAGACATTTTCCAAAAACAGTATTGGAGACTGTGATAAGAGATAGATTTAGGGATTTTTAGATTTCAGAGCTGAAATTCCATGACATGATTAGGTATTGCCATGAGAGTAAAGAAGGGCAGAGGTAGAGGTTGAGGTCAAAGAATAATTAAGTAGTGTTGGGGGGACTGATACCATGAACATGAAATTGCAGATGATCACAAATAACTTAGGTGGGAAAGGTGGCCAACATCCATAGGAAATGTGAGCAAGAATCAAGGAGATGGATCAGTCACAGTGACAGTGAGGGACATGATGGTAAAGCTCAAGCTTCAGCTTCAAATGCTGAGTTTTTATATGAGGGCAAGAGAGATTTTGATTTAGAAGCAACAGTGGGAAGCAAGAGGAATGCAGAAGGTGTACAACTTCAGTATCTTCCCAGCACCAGCCCTGTGGTACAGGGGAAGAGAAAGAATGAACAGTGACCTCTCTGGGGGCCCTAAATTCTTCACCAGGTTATGGGAAATCAATGACTACTGTGTGGTCACATAAAAACATATGATGGTAAAAATGATAATTTATAATATACAAGACATATTTTATACTGTAAAATATAAATTTATATAAAATAAAATTTTAAAATGAGTACATATTGACATAGAGGAATGATCACAACTAAGTGTTAAAAAATCCAAATCACCACATTTTCATAGGAAAACAAAAAGACCATATAAATACGCTATTTTGTTAACAGCAACTGTATTATGTGAAGAGATTGTGGGTAACTTTTCTTCCTTTTTTCCCATTTTCCAAATTCATGTAAGTGTTTATAATAGTTTTATAGTAAGAAAATTAAAAACATAAATATGATAATCATGTTTATGAAATTTGATAGTAATTAATACAATGTCTTCTAGATCAGGGTGTAATTTAACAACCAAAAACTAACCTCTACTGCTATTCTTCTTTTAGTGAAATGTAAAGTCAAAATCTTCAACTAAGTTTCTGATAAGTTTGAATTTCATTGTTGTTACATTTGGCACACCGAGGAGATTTTCTTTGACTTAAAAGTTATGGAGAATTGTAACCATGACTAATTTAAATGACTTGTATTATTCTGTTTAAAAGCCCATGCTTTTCAGGTCCTTTCAAGAACCCACATGTTTCCTATTATAATAAGGGGTAGAGGTTAGGAGGGGAAGGGATTTAACACAGCTGTTAAATAGCTATAATACAGACTTTTTTAAAGCCCTCTTTTAATGTAGAAATTCTGAAAACACAAAGGAAACCAAAACAACTTTTAATTTGTCATCTAAAAATGAATTAAATCATGCACCAGGAGTCAAGAGAATCTCACATCTGAAAACAAAACACACTATCCTGGACCAGATATGATACACCTCATCAAGATGATCAGAAACCTCTAAAACCCTACAGGATACATGTTACAATAACAGCCTAATCAGGACATCAGAGTTTTTAATGTGATCAAATGGGTGTATCCTACCAAAAGGAAGTCATCCAGCTCCCAAACTGCTGCCTTTAAACACTAGCTAGACCACCTCAGTTCAAAATCCTGGCTTTCCTGTCATAAAATACTGCATAATCCTAGGTAAGTTATGTATCTTATGATTGCATCCTATGAGGTAAGTTTTTACCTATGAGTCCTACTATTTCTTGAGGCCTAATGTAATGTAATGTGTGACAGGTCCCCAAGGTACAAAAATGAATACATGCTGAGCACTGCTTTCAGGAGCCTGAGCCACACAAACACACATTTAAAAAATGTTCTGAGACATAGAGATGTACATAGGATATTATGGGAGAATAACTTACAAAAGACACTGAATAGGGGAAATCAAAGCAGGAAAGGCTTTTAGAGAGGGAAATAGCTTGGCAATATCATTGAGTGGGCAGAGGTGAGCCAGGGAAAGGAAGTGGAAGTTGCGGGGTAGAATTCCTGAACAAAGGACTGATCAGGGAAAAGCGTAAAATAATGCTTATGAGCTGATGTTACTGACAGAGGGACGCTTATGTTCCTTAAATGTGCAGTCCCTGTAGTACATCTCTGCATCAACACTGTATTTGGCACATTCTCAGTAAGGGGTACTTTAAAGGAAATGCATAGAAAGACTAATATAAAATGTGATTCAATGCAGGGCCTTAAATAAAAAATATAATTTAGAAGAATCAAATGTATTTCATCCATGAATTTGAAAAACAATTTAAAATATTTTAATAATGATGCCCAGATAATGTAAAACCCACTTACACGATTACATTCAAATTGGGCCTTGAACATATTTTAAAACAATAACTTGCCTTACTAGTTTGCTAATTATCTGCCTGTGTTCCATTAAAAGAGAAGATGATGATCTAGGACTATAAATGTACAATTATATAAGTTATACATTTAATATCAGTATAGTTATAATGGTAATTAAAAATAGACTTCCAGATCCTTTTAAATGTTTAAGTAACCTATAACATTCTTAACAGTACAGTTTCTATGAATACTAAGAAAAAAAGTGACTTCTAATGACAACAAAAATGGTATTAGTTTAATGAAAAGTACAGTGAAACTCTGTGGTCAAATAAGGCAGAATATTGTTTAGACATTAAAATATTGCTTTTATGTTCTCATGTCACATAGAATGAGACTCCTTTTCTGAAAAACACATAGAGATGTCAAATAATATGTAATATACAAATTTTTGAATGTATAGCTAAGGTTGAAGTAAAAACAATTCTCAGATACAGGAATAAAGCTTAAAAAAATTCAAGTCTGGAGTGATAAGATCATGAGTTAATGCTGTCAGAGCCTGGGTATCATATAAGATACAAGTTTTATTAAATAATGGGCGTGGTTTCAAAATATCTGCAGTGACAGGCATTAGTGAGTAAGGCACCGAGATCCATACACAAATCAGAAAGCCTGGAATAGCTGCTGTTAATGACTTTCAAACATACTTGAAAATAACTTTAAAAATCCATATGCAGGAAAGCAGCAAGGAACTCTGGCTCAAAATAAATTCTGGGTATGCTAGAAAAGACTCAATAAACAAATCAAAACTCCAAGCCACCATCATGCATAGGTGTGAAGCCACAAGAATACTAAACCATGAATTGTAATGTACAAATTGATCCTACAATTTGGGGATCATACAAGGATTAGGGATTTCCTTGTCAGTTAAGTAAAAATAAATGAAATATCACTATGATATCATCTCAGTAAACATAAAATTCCCACAGGAAAGCTGACTTAAGATGAGCTCACAAATAAAAATTACAAACCAAGTAAAGAAAAGGTTCACTGTGAGAGAGAAGTCACCTCTGCATAAAAACTAGAGAATATATGATGATGAAGTAAAGGTATTTTTAATGTAAAGATAGGGAGCTTGAAATCCACATTCACTGGGCCACCACAAACCAAATACATCTTTTTGTAAATTAGAGAAAGAAACCCCTTCTTAATGATAGCTTATATTAAAATATTGGTGTAGATAATGCTGTGATAAAGATAGGAGTGCTTATATCTTTTTGAATTAGTGTTTTCATTCTTCAGATAAATATCCAGAAAAGGAATAGCTATATCTAGTCTTAATTTTTTAACCACTGTCCATACTGTTTTCCATAGCGGCTACAAATTATTTACAAGAATCAAGATACGGGGGCTTCCCTGGTGGCGCAGCGGTTGAGAGTCCGCCTGCCGATGCAGGGGACACGGGTTCGTGCCCCGGTCTGGGAAGATCCCACATGCCGCAGAGCGGCTGGGCCTGTGAGCCATGGCCAGTGAACCTGTGCGTCCGGAGCCTGTGCTCCGCAACGGGAGAGGCCACAACAGTGAGAGGCCCACGTAAGACCAAAAAAAAAAAAAAAAAAAAAAAAAAGAATCAAGATACGGAAATAAACTAAGTGCCCATCAATGGATGAATGAATAAAGAAGATGTAGTACGTACATACAGTATAATACTTCTCAGCCATTAAAAAAGGATGAAATCTTGCTATTTTCAACAATGTGGTTGGACCTTGAAGGAACTATGCTAAGTGAAATATGTAGATGAAGAAAGACAAACACCATATGATCTCACTCGTGTAATATAAATGAACAAAAACAAAATAAATGAACAAACAAAACCAAATAAAAACACAAAGATACAGAGAACAGAGTAGTGGTTACCAAAGGGGAAGGGGCAGGGGGAAGGGCAAAATAGGTAAAAGGGTTCAAATGCATGGTAGCAGATGAAAACTAAACTTTTGATTGTGAGCATGCTACAGCATACACAGAAGTCAAAATATAATGCACACATGAAACATATAATGTTATAAACCAATGTTACTTCAATACATTAAAAAATTAATCAGAAAAAATTATTGGTGTAAAGAAATGTTAAAGAATTGTCTTCAAACAGAAGGAAAAATCCCAGAATCAAACATGGAAATACAGAGGAAATAAAGAATACCAGAAAGAGTAACTATATGAGCAAATGTAAATAAATATCAAATACAAAAAACACTAATTTTAATGTCTTCCCATTTTAAAATACAGAGAACTAAAATACATGCAACAACATATAGTGGGGGGATAAATGGAGTTCAAGTGTTCAAAAGTTCTAGCAATATTAGGAGAGTAGTAAAAGGATACATGTCGTAACATATAGGGTAATTTCAAAAGAATAGTAAAATAATATATAATCAACAGTTGTAAATGTAGAAAATGGCATACAAATATTAGATTTACCTGTATAAAAAAGAAAGAACAGAGGGTAAAAGAAACAAGAAATAAAATTAAAAATGAAACAAATAAAAGCTCACATTTTATACCAGAAATTTCATTAAATAAAAAAGACTAACTATGCTAAATTCAAACTAAGATTATAGAACTGCATAATAAAAATAAACCCCAACTCTACTCTGCTTACAAGAGATACATACACTTTAAATATAAGGACACAGTTAAGTTAAAAGTAAAAGAATAGAAAATGATATAATATGTAAACATTAACCAAAACAGATAAGAGGTAATAATATAAATACTACAAATGTACAAAATTATAGAAAATTGCTTAAGCCACAAGCATCAGGAGAGATAAAGGGATTTTTTTTTAACATCTTTCTTGGAGTATAACTGTTTTACGATGGTGTGTTAGTTTCTGCTTTACAACAAAGTGAATCAGTTATACATATACATATGTTCCCATATCTCTTCCCTCTTGCGTCTCCCTCCCTCCCACCCCTCTAGGTGGTTACAAAGCACAGAGCTGATCTCCCTGTGCTATGCGGCTCCTTCCCACTTGCTATCTATTTTACATTTGGTAGTGTATATATGTCCATGCCACTCTCTCACTTCGTCACAGCTTACCCTTCCCCCTCCCCATATCCTCAGGTCCATGCTCTAGTAGGTCTGTATTTTATTCCCGTCCTACCACTAATCTCTTCATGACATTTTTTTTTCTTAGATTCCATATATATGTGTTAGCATATGGTATTTGTTTTTCTTCTTCTGACTTACTTCACTCTGTATGACAGACTCCAGGTCTATCCACCTCATTACAAATAACTCAGTTTCATTTCTTTTTATGGCTGAGTAATATTCCATTGTATATATGTGCCACATCTTCTTTATCCATTCATCTGTTGATGGACACTTAGGTTGCTTCCATGTCCTGGCTATTGTAAATAGAGCTGCAATGAACATTTTGGTACATGACTTTTTTTGAATTATGGTTTTCTCAGGGTATATGCCCAGTAGTGGGATTGCGGAGTCGTATGGTAGTTCTCTTTGTAGTTTTTTTAAGGAACCTCCATACTGTTCTCCATAGTGGCTGTATCAGTTTACATTCCCACCAAGGGGATTTTTTTTTATGATAAAAGGGTTACTACAATAAGGAGATTTCACAACTTTTATCTGTAGGCTCAAAATACAGAAAGCAAAAATGAACAGAATTAAGAGGAGAAATGGAAAAATCCATAATTAAACTGGGAGACTTTAACATGTCTCTTAATCGCTGATAGAACAATAAAAAATAAAAAACAATAAAAATAAAAAAATTCACTAAGGACATAACAGATAAGAACAATAAATTAGCAAGTCTGTCTTAACTGACCTAATAGAACATTGCACCTGACAAAAAAAATCACATTCTTTTTAAGTGTATATGGTACTTTTATAAGAATTGACCATTTACTGAGTATTGGGGGAAAAAAGCTCAATGAATTTCAAAAGTGGAAATATTCCAAAGTATGTTCACTGGCTACAATGTAAATAATAGAAATAAAGGACTAAAAAGATAACTGGAAAATCCCAAACTGTCTAGACATGAAATGATACACTTCTAAGTAGTCCACAAGAGAAAGAAATTATAATGGAAATAGACAATACAATTTCCATTATAATGGAAATTAGAAAATACTTCAAACTGAGTTTAAAATACTTTAAACTCAAAAATGTGTGAGCTGAAATGACAGCGCTTAGGAAAATTCAGTGTATATCAGAAAAAAGAGACTAAAAATCAATGGTTAAAATTCTTCCCAGAAGATGGGAAAAGAAGAGGGCATTAAAGCTTAAAAAAATAAAAGGAAATAATAAAGAGGAAAATCAATGAACAATAAAACAAATGTAGGAGAAAATTGGCAAAAATTGATACATACCTAATAAACTGATTAAGAATAAAAGAGAGACAAGTACAAACCACCAGCACCAAAAGTGAATAAGGAAATGTCTCTACAATTCCTAAAGACATCAAGGTAATATATAAAATAGTATGCTAATAAATTTTACAATTTATCAAAGTTGTCACAAGAAGAAACACAAAATCTAAAATTTCCTATAGTAATCTCCTTTATTGATTGCACTCCAGCTACACTGGCTTTTTTTGCACTGGAGGGAGGTCATCAAATGAGTCAAGCATGTTTCCACCTCAAGACCTCTTCACTGGCTTTTCATTTGTCTGGAACATTCTCTACCTAGATCTCTCTTCAGAACTTCCTCAAATTTTTTAAAATATTGTAACCAAGGAGGACCCTACGGAGCCTTTCTGGGAGAGACCCCTCCCCCCATGTCCTTTACCTGCCTCTTGTCTGTAGAAAACCTATAGTCGCCCAGACCTCCCCTGAGTTACAAAAGCCTGGTTTAAGAAGTAATAATGGATAAATTAGGAGTTTGGGATTAACTTATACCAAAAAAAAATAAAAGAATTAATGATTGAAAGGATGTGAACATGTAATAAACAAAGTAGCAGTTGGATCAGAGAGCTGTAACAATTTAAACAGTAAGTCAGCCATACAGCAGTCACAGAACTTTTAGTTCCTCCCTGAAGTATATAGATGACAGTATCTGATACACATTCCTGAGTTGTTTTACAGATACTAAAGCCCCCACCAAATGGAAGAAGTTAACTACATGATAACCATGAGCACGTAGCCCCCAGTCCAGCTGGAGCCTGAGGATTCATAATGTTAACCCCTGTGACACCACTCTATTACCTCACCATCAACCAATCAGAGAATTTTACACAAGCTGATCACATTCCCCGCAACTCCTCTCCCTCACCTTGCCTTTAAAAATGCTTCCCTGCAACCCATCAGAGAGTTTGAGTTTTTTGAGCATTAGCTGCTCTGAACATCTTGTCTGGCAGCTAAATACAATTACCGCTGCACTTTCTTCACCACAACCTGGCGTCAGTAGATTGGCTTTACTGCACACAGGTGAATGGACCCAAGCTTGGTTCCGTAACAATATCACTTTTTTCAGTAAGGCATTGCTTGATCACCAAATTATAATTATAAAGATCATTATCCCCACGCTGGCATTCCCAGATTATCTCTTACTTAGATCTACTATTTTTTTGTTTCATTTTCATTTCATTTTTCTTTTTTTTGCAGTACACGGGCCTCTCACTGCTGTGGCCTCTCCCATTGTGGAGCGCAGGCTCCGGACGCGCAGGCTCAGCGGCCATGGCTCATGGGCCCAGCTGCTCCGTGGCATGTGGGATCTTCCCAGACCAGGGCACGAACCCGTGTCCCCTGCATCTGCAAGCGGACTCTCAACCACTGTGCCACCAGGGAAGCCCCTATTTTTTTAAATTATCAATTAATCTAATTATTTACTATGGCTATTGACCATCTCTCCTTTAGAATGTAAGCACCACAAGGGCACGAAAGTACTGAGAAATCAAGTACTTGTTCACTCCCAATGTGTAGACCATGTTTTGTATAGTACAGTGATAATAAATTTTGAGGTTTACCAACATGCATTTCTCTTTTGTATTTCCATATAGGTGATGTCTTCCTAGTCATCTAAAGGCTTTGCTCTGATGGCAGGTGGGAAGGAATAAGGATTAGTGGTATTCTTTTGGAACTTTGGTGGATTTGGATTGGGAAACAACAGGCCAATATAGGGTGACTCAAATAGAGAATAAAGGAAAATACTGTGTGACTAGGTGGAGATAAGGACTGAGCTATCATTCCTGAGCCTACTTTGACTCTTGCTGCCAAGGAGGCCAGAGGGGTGGATGGTTTAACGTAGGGGACCTATAGATGACATAGTGGAAGTTCAGCAATATCTTCAGCAGCAGTATGAGATGGAAGGGTAGGGCTGGGGTGGGTGGGAAGATAAAGAGTGGGTGAAGAGAGCTGGATAGAAAGGCTACAGAGCCCCGAGATGAATATTCTTTTGTTGAACCCACCAGCTACATTCCTGGGAGCAAAGTCCAGCAGTGTGCTCTGCTGCCATGTAGACTAAGGAATTCACTGCAAAGATGCAAAGACCTAAGGTCTCAGAGGGCAGAGAAAGAATGGTGGTTTCTGATCTATAGCCCAACACCCAGGCTACTTGGAGAGAATCAAATGAGAGGTTGGGGGATTATGTGAAAACAACACAAACAAAAACAAGGTAGATGAACACAGTAATTTAAATGGAAAAAATATTAATTGACAAGTTTACATTTTCACTGTCTTAGAATCAAATGAAGTAGGAACTTCATGTGAAAGATTTAATACATTGTAAGAAGCTAGATGCAACATTTTCTTTGCTTAATTTAGTATAACTTTTGACCTTGTTATGTGTATTGAGACCAAATTAACTACAGATGGGAATATACATGTTAAAAAAATTGTATTATATTTTTAATGGGTTTCTGAAGGAAAATAAAACAGTAAATAATCACTCATTTTATTACCCAAAGGTGCAATGGAGGTATCTAAGAGCAGTGCACTAAGTGCACCAGATAGTATATATACACCACTTGAAATCTTTGGCAAGCTTTTATATGAAAAATTAATACGGTGCAGGAAGAAGATGAAAGATAGTTCAGGTAAATGTTTAGGAAAAATAGTGAAAGAAAGGGAGTCCAGAGGGAGAGTGGTATGTAGGGTGGCCAATTCCTAACTTCTGCCCTTCTGAGAGATAAAGAGGACTTCATGGTTAAGGACACATCCAAAATAGATTTTGTTGGTGCTTTTGTTGTTTTTACCCTTCCTTAAGGTTTATAATAAACCACACCACTAAGCTGACCCACTTTATCCCCACATTGGGGTAATGAGAAGGACTACTTTTGTATGGAAGGCAGAACAATTGAGAAAATTTATGCCTGCAGGCTAGTTTTGTGCTCCTGCTATTGTATTCTAGATTTATTCTACTTCACATCCACTTTTCATCTCTCTTCAGAAAATTTAAGGGCGTGTTATTGGATGGCTTTAGAAGTTAAACTCTTAAATCCTCAGAGAGTTTAAATGAAGCCAGACTCCAAAGTACATTATTGTGGTTTTGATATATCATTAATATATCATTAATAATATATACCATCCGAAATTCTTAATTTAGATTTCAGTGAAACTCTGAAAATATAAATCTAGTGGCGCATTCAAAAAGCCATATGTGGTAGATTACACATCTAGCCCTTGTAAATCAGTAATGAGAACTTTACTGTGCAGTCGACCACAAACAAGGCTGAAAACTGGTCTTCTCATTGCTATGTTAATTTTAAAAACGATAAATCAGAGTTCTTAGGCTTTATATATAACTTTGCTCATGAGCAAAAAAAAAAAAATGAGGTTTAATGATTTCATCTGCCTTGGAGATTAAAAAACTGTCATAACTTCAAAAAATAGGTAAGATGAAACACAGTTAAAGATTTTTGTGAAGTAAGTTTAAGGATACAGCTGGAAAAATTTTAAGTGTTCTGATTGCATATAAATCATGAATTTTGGCTAACGCATTTTTATAATGTTATAACGTAATCATATCCTGAAGGCATTAATCAGGGACAATTAAAACTAAAAATATCATGCTACTAAAAAGTTGTATAAATTGTTTTTAGTATACTAGTAAAATCATTGACAGCATGCCTTTATGTATGACTACAAACCAACTCAAACTTCGAAAGTTTGACACATTTTTTTCAACTTGCCAAATTTTAATCATTTTGTTACTGTTCATAACTTGCTTTCCACTCAGTATGATCAGTGTTTTTCATTCAAGTGAAGGAAATAAATAATTCTATAAACTGGAAAAATCTAAAGAATATAATTATAATTACAACACAATTACAAATACCTGATATTCTTAAATCTCAGCTACCAATATTTAGAATATTAAGTTTAATATAGTGCTTTGACATAATCCATCAAATAAAACATAGGTGTACTTAGGGACAAGTGGTTCCAATTCTAGATGCCATTTTTTTTTTCTTTTTTTTTTTGCGTTACGCGGGCCTCTCACTGCTGTGGCCTCTCCTGCTGCGGAGCACAGGCTCCGGACACGCAGGCCCAGTAGCCATGGCTCAAGGGCCCAGCAGCCCCGTGGCATGTGGGATCTTCCCAGACCGGGGCACGAACCTGTGTCCCCTGCATCGACAGGCGGACTCTCAACCACTGCGCCACCAGGGAAGCCCTCTAGATGCCATTTTTAGTATCACTTTGTTTTAGGTCTATACACTGAGGCAGTTGACAGTAAATAAGATGGTGAAAATTTTTCTCAAAAACGATTTTGTTTTCTAAAATCTTGATTGAAATTCAATAATAAATTTTTCATGACCTGTTTTCTGTATTAAGTATACATTAAAAAGGCAAAATGCAAAGGATAAAATCTTAAGAATTGAGGCTCTATGTCAAATACTCTAGGGTTTGAGTCCAAGCCTCGAATTTTAGCTTTGTGATCATGGGAAAGTTAGTTCTGTTTCCTAAGCCTCCGTTTTCCCAACAGTAAAATTGAGAAATCAGTCATTTTTCTTAGGAATGCTAATTAATTTAGATAACATATTTTAAGCATATGATGGCCTATCTGAATCATGTTAACCATTAAACTTAGCTTTCTTATTTGTAAAATGAGGTAACAATCCCTTATGATAGAGAACTCTTGAAAGGTTAAAGGAGGTGACATAATAAAAAAATCTACGGCACAGAATAGATGCTTAACAAGTAAGTATTAAGGGTTCACTGACAATGCTGTATAAGTGTATAGTGAGCACAAGCTGTACTTCCAGATGCTTATAGTGAGAACAACTCTTAAAAACTACAAGGAGGACCTTGGGGAGTTTTCTAAATTAAGATGGTTTTTGTTTCCCAAAGTTATACTCAGCATATTTTAACATTCATACAGTGTTTAATAGCACCATTAAAATATTTCCTAATATAAACAATATTCTAATTAAATTAAAGCTTTAGCAGTAAAGGATCTTGAGAAGAAAAATATATTAAGAATAACTGGGCTTCCCTGGTGGCGCAGTGGTTGAGAATCCAACTGCCGATGCAGGGGACACGGGTTCGTGCCCTGATCCGGGAAGATCCCACATGCCGCGGAGCGGCTGGGCCCGTGAGCCATGGCCACTGAGCCTGTGCGTCCGGAGCCTGTGCTCCGCAACGGGAGAGGCCACAACAGTGAGAGGCCCGCGTACCACAAAAAAAAAAAAAAAAAAAAAAAAAAGAATAACCATTTTTCATAATAATTCCTTAAGAATTATGTATCCCAGTCTTATCCCTACAACATGTCTTGCCAAAATAGAAATATTGTGTCTGATTTATGTTCTGGCCAGTGTCTAATAAGATACACACTAGTAGCCAAGAGCCAAAACAAGATATGCTCAGCCTTGCTTTTATTATAAACCAAGGAAAGGTATGATTTTCCTATCAAGAATTCATTTCTATTCAGAAGTACATAGACTGAGCACCTGGGATGCTCAATCATTATACTAGATGCTGAGGACACAGACAAGTATTGAGGAAGATCTTTGACCACAAAGAGATTAGAAGGAGAGGGAGTGAATGGAATGCAAGTTATAAGAAAAGTATACTGAAGTCCACCAGGTTCATGCATGGTAGAGTGAGAGAAGATCCAGGAAGTCAAAAGTGTAAATTAATCAGGGTTCTGATGAATGGGTAGAGTCTGAACAGCGATAAAGGGAGGAAGAGCAACAAAGAAATAGCATTCTATTTGGAAATTCTAAAACAATACATTTGAACACACTAAAATCTGCAAAAATTACCAGTCTTTAAAGAAGCTCTTTTGGTTATAAATTAGTTTTTCTTCATCTGAGAATGCCCTTATTTCACCTCCATCTTCACTGACAATCCTTTCTTTCAGTATTTCAAAAAGGTGTGCTATCCTTCTGGCTTTTATGGTTTGCCATGAGAAATCTGCTGTTGTTAGAATCAATGTTCCCCTAAAAATAACAGGTTGTTTTTCCATGTCATTTTTTCTTTGTCTTTAGCTCTCGTCTTTATGATATCTCTGGCTTCAAGTATTTCTTGTTTGGAGTTTACTTGCCTTCTTGAATCTGATGATTTAAATCTTTTGCCAAATTTGAGAAGTCTTCAGTCATATTTCTTTTCTCCTTTTGTTGACTTCTGTAACCCATGACAACTGCTTTGATTTTTCCCGCAGATCCCTGAGACTCTGTTCATATTTTTCCCAATCTTCTTTTCTCTGTGGTGTTCATATTAACTACTTTCTTCTGATCTATCGTTAAGTTCACTGACTTTTTCCTCTGTCGTTTCTATTCTAGTCAGTATATCCAGAGACATTTTTATTTTGGTTATTCTTTCCTTAATTCTAATATTTACATTTGGGTTTTCTTTATATATTCTATTTATTTGCTGAAACTTTCTATCCTTCCATTCATTTCAGGAATGCCTGCATTTAGTAGTTGGAATATCTTTATAACTGATATTTTGGTCTTTGTCAGATAATTCCAAAATCTTTGCCATTTCAGACTGGGAATCTGTTGAGTGTATTTTCCCATGCAAATTGAGATGTTCTTATGTCTCTACAGAGGGTGTAATTTTGGATTGTATCCTAGACATTTTGAAGAATATATTAGAACACTCTCAGTCTTATTTAAATCCTACAAAGAATGCTGACTTTTTTTTTAAGCATAAAATCAACCTAGTTGGGTTCAGGATGCACACTCCAAACTTTCAAAGCTTCTATGAGGGGCTTCCCTGGTGGCGCAGTGGTTGAGAGTCCCCTGCCGATGCAGGGGTCACGGGTTCGTGCCCCGGTCCGGGAAGATCCCCCATGCCGCGGAGCGGCTGGGCCCGTGAGCCATGGCCGCTGAGCCTGCGCGTCCGGAGCCTGTGCTCCACAACGGGAGAGGCCACTGCAGTGATAGGCCCGCGTACCGCAAAAAAAAAAAAAAAAAAAAAAAAAAAAAAAGCTTCTATGAGCTTTCAGTTTCATTGTCAAATTTTCACTGTCAATTTTCAAATTGATATTAAAATCGATCCTATGTGTTTGTCAGCAAGGGACCAGTCTGGGACCGGGGTAGGTAGCTCAATGGCTTCGTAGCTCATTTCTCAAAGAAATTTTAGGGTCATATTCACACATACACAACTTGGAGTTGAGCAAAGGAGTTGATAAACAATTTTATGGGGTTACTTTCCCTAGCTCCTCCCTCTCCATTATCTCAGTGGTACCTTCCATGTCCCTGTGGTTCTCATTTCAGTCCTGCTTCCAGAAAGTTTGGGTTCTAGTTATCTCACTAAGCCGTGTAGTTTTTATGACTGTATCTGCTTCTAGGTCTGAGTACTAGGAGGACAGAGACAAAAAGCAATGGGGTTTACCTTGCCCTTTTGGAATAAAAGCTCTGCAGATCAGAAAGGAAGGTTCACCTCAGATTTTTATGACTCCTACTGCTGCCACTGTTGTCCCCACTGCCACTATCACAGGATTGCTTGGCAGACAGGCCAGGAGAGAATGTAGAAACTTCTTAAAACGGGGATTTCCCCTGCTTTCTCTAAGCATTAAGGGACCTTTCTCTTCCTTGACTTAAACTAGAGGTATTCCCTAGAGCTTCTCTATACATGCCCTAATAACCATTTTCAAGTTTGGGCTATGCTGAGTCCAGGAGAGAGAGAGAAAAATAATAAACTCACTGCTGGTTTGGTGGTACTTCAAATTCTTGTCTTCTTCCCAATCTGCATGCTACTATTTACTTTTTAAAATCCTCAAATAGCTGTTCCATTCTCCCATGTTTAATAGCTGCATTAAATGAAAGAGAAGGGTGGAGTGTGTTTACTCCAGTGTACCTTAAACTAGATAGTACCTTAAAGTACTAGATAGTACCTTAAACAGTTTCTCCTCTGCAAAAAACAAAAAAAGCACAGTAAAAACCAGCATCTTGTAATTTAAAGATAATTACCAATGGAATTTTATTATTTTTACAATGCAAATGAAGCATCTCAATAATCGCAATATTTTCTAGGGTCATTACCATTCCAACCACTTAAACACCAGAACTGGGGAGACTATGGCAAATGCAAAGTGACAACTTTGCTGCATCACTAGATTATTTAAGTATTAAAGACGTAAACCATTGTAATATCTGGAAAAGCACTTTCTTCTGTATGAGTTTATACAGTTTCTGCATTTTTGCCATGTAATAATTGATAATACTCTATATACCGTAACAGAAGTGACCTACTAACCATTTGCATTAAAATAACACAGGTTACCTTAATATTATTACATACTAATAAGTAAACAAAAAGAAAAAAATGATGTATAAGGTATCGATTTTCTTCAATACTCTTATTGAAGAAAATAAATGATACAGAAAAATTTTTACTGCGATCAAGACAGGAACTTCTGATCATAAAAAGATTATTAAAATTTGATGATAGATGATATGGAGATTTTTTTTAAAGTAATTAGACTTCTCAAAACTTAAGAGACATTTACCAATACGTTTATGCTTGAAAGTCATGATAATCTAACTGGAGAGAAAGCTGGCTCAGAATAAAAGAAAGACAAATGGGATTTTTTTTAAAGTTACCTAGGCAAGAATAGCAAAAGAATGGCAAGAAGGAAAAGATTTAAAGGAATGTGAAAACAGTTTCATTTAGTCACCATTCTATCCTTAGCATCTAGAACCTAATACACTTTGGGGCACAGAGTAGGTGCTCCAAAATATTAGAGAAAATTGAATAAATGAAAAAAATAGAGGGAGACAGAGAAGTGGAAGGAAGATCATCTGAAATGAACCAATAAAAATTGAGTAAGAAGGACAAATAAAGAAGTACAGATCATATAATCTTCTAAGTATGTTTCTAGATCATTCAGATATCAGCATTTAAAACATGATGAGGATTATCATCCTTTTTATATCTGATATATCTGAGACTCAGACCATTATAATGTACCAATAACCAATGCTTTGTGGCTATCTGGATTGAAGAAAAGCAAGGTTGAGAAATATGGTGTGAAACCAGCTTCCAATATATGCAGCAAATTCTCATATGTTGATTTCTAGTAGGTTTAATTATTATTACTGGGGGATTAAATAATTAAATGTCTAAGTTACCAAAATAATAGTTATAGCTTAAGATTTCTGAAATATGTACTTTTTAATGTATAATTTGTAATTCTGACTAATATGTAAAACTATGTCTCAAACATGTTCATTAATAATAGAGTGACGATACAGCTATTTTGCCTGGGGCATCCGTTTTATGCTTTTGTCCAAGCATAACTACTAATGATGCCCCCTTTAACTTTTCAAAGTGGCTTAGTGTGAATTATTACCAATAGATGAAATTACAGGCCTTTATATTGCAAAGCTAGAGTCACGCCCCGGCCCAGTCTGACTGCCTTGGGTTTTCTTATTTTCTTCGCTGGAGGCCCGAAGATTGGTGCATTTTCTTATATTCCAAGCTGGTACCACCCAATTTACCTCCTTTGATGCCAGTTTTCCCCACCCCTTTTTTCCTGCTCCACAGGGCAAGTGTTCAGATCCATATCATATTAGTGTGCTTTTGTTCATCACTAATGAGACAAGGGAAAAGAAATATTACATGTGGAGAACTTGCAAAGATTATAGGAATGTAGTAAATCCTTACAAAATCCTCTTGAAATCCTATCACTTTTCTATCCCATTGGGTATGATAAGTGAAAATCTCTTTGAATCTCTCCTTTAACTTCTATCCTTTAACATTTTCTTTTTTCTTATTCTGCTTTCCAAGAGGGCCATAAACTGTACTTTCATCTAAGATGGCCTCATTTTCTTTCAGTTTATAAGTCCCCAATTGATGTATAATAATATGCATCCTTTAGTCTGAATGCATTAGTTTCCTATTGCTGCATAACAAATTACTTAAGTAATGCAGCGACTGAAAGTAACCCTCATTTATTACTGCACAGTTCTAGGTCAGAAGTCTGGGACGGCTTAACTCTGCTGAGGGTCTCACAAGGCCAAAATCAAGATGTCATCCAGGCTGGACTCTTACCTAAAGGCTCTGGGGAAGTACTGGCTTCCAAACGCATTGAGGTTGCTGGCACAACTCAGTTCCTTGCCTCTGTTTTTTGAAGGGAGACTGTTAAGGTTAGATCTGCATATCTCAAGTTTAACTGAGGGACTGTAATTACATCTGCAAAACCCCTTCCAGCAGAGCAGTACCTAGATTAGTGATTGACTGAATAACCAGGGTACAGGAATCTTAGGAGTGTCATCTTTAGTATTCGTCTACCACACTGAATATATTCCATTTGCATTTCTGAGAACATCTATATTAAAAACTGAGCATCACTGCATGAAAACCTATCTCACACAAATATGATGACTTGTGGGTACCCAAACCTTGCACTCATTTATATAAAATTATTTACATTTAATGCTGATGCATTCTTTAAGATATTTGATAATCTCTAAATTATATGTCCCACTAGACTGAATGGGCAAGAACCCCCAATATCATCCCTAATAAATGTATGTGAACTCCCTTGAAGACTTAATTACAGTACCAATTCATTTAGAAAGATTTGTGTAATAAAGGTTAACTTCATTATTTGCCTAGCCCAAATAATTACAAGTTTCAAAATATTGAACATTAAACTAATATGATTTTTTTGTAGAAAAAATATAGTTCTAACCAAAAGGGTATGAAAGTAGAGAGATGATCTCAGTAATTTCTTTAAGTATTTTCAGTCTCTGAAATTCTCTGTTCTTTAGGTACCACAATGCAAGAGAAAATGCCACGACTGCTGTTTAAAGAAAATTAAGCTACTTGAGAGAAATTGGCTTGATCTCTTCTCCCTATCCAATAAAAATGGTTACTTCTGCTAAAATGTGGTTTGGAGAACATACTGGTGTTTGGAAAGGGAAGTGTCTGGAGATTCTCACGTGTACAGTGTTAACATAAAAGGGTTATTTAAGTATGTTTTAGTCTCTGAACATATTTCTTATTTGGCAGCTGCTTCATAGGTGGCCTGTATGCCTGTTTGACAATTTGCATGTACAGAAAATCAGAATTATTCAGAAGTGCACAGAAGAATAAACCATCATCCCAACCTGATGAAAGACAGAAGGCTTATTAAAAATAATGAAGCAATAGAACGTAGGGAGAGTTAAAGCATCCCTGAATTGGAAATCTGGGGGTAAAGAATGCACAGCTTCACCTATCAACATGTATTAAAAAATAGTCATAGCTGGAAACTCACACTGATCCAACATGTACCTTTGCCAGCTCTAAGAATCTACCAATTTTCTATACTATAAAGTCCTTAAAAGGTTTCAGGAAACCCACACCCACGTGAACAACGACTATCACCACTGATTATCAATCACTGCCAGGTTACAGAGGAATTTCACAGAGTGTTCTGCAGAATCCTGGGCTTCCGTAACACCTCTTCAGTGGGTCTCCTAAGATCTTCTCAAGAGACCCACAGAGTCAAAACTGTCAACATTTGCACTGATGGTGCAAAACAATGGGAGGTAAAACTGCCTTCACTGTCAGTCATTTTACTTTTCACTGACATTCACTCCCAGGGGGAAAATGGCAATTTCACTTTTATATGTCCTAGATGAAGCAGTAATATGTATTAATTTTATTAAATCTGAACTCCTGAGTATATGTATTTTTTAATATTTTATGTAACAGAAAGGAAGCATGGATAAAGCATTTCTGCCACAGACTAAAATAACATGTTGTCTCTAAGAAAAGTACTGTGAGATTGTTTGAGTTCTGAGCTGAACTCCTTGTGCTTTTTGTTGAACACCATTTTTACCTGAAAGAATATCTGACAGACAAACAAAGGTTATTCAGATTTGCAAATGTGGCTGACAACCAAAAATGAACAAAGTGAATCTGTCACTCAAAGGAAACCAACTGATGGTAGGTATTTTTTTTTTTTTTTTGCCAATAATAAAATTCAAGCTTTCAACTAAAATTAGAATATTGGGAAACTTTTATCTGCTACTGTACACTTGGAAGCTTTCCAAAACTTCAGAAATTTTTCTGATGAGACAGATGGTGATACTGATGAATATGGTTTAAATATATACATATATGATTTATATATATACATATATATATTATATAGTGAGATGTGTCAACATATAGAAGATCTGCCTAATACAGTGAACCCATATTTTCCAACTGACCAATCAGTGATTCTCTAAAATGCTATCCATAGTTAAAACATCCACTTAAAGTACAAGATACACCAACAGATATTAATGTAACAGAGTATAAATGATTACTGATATGCATTCAGATTGAAAAATGCTACAATCCACTAACCACTAAGACAATACCACTGAGTTTTAGTATACTTTCAATAAGAATATTCACAATAATCTGAAAATACTCATCCATTTTCCAACTATACATCTTTATGAGGTCAGATTTTCCTCATACACTTAAAGCAAAATAACGAATACCAACACCTTACATGCAGAAGCAGATATAAAATACCTGCTGTCTTCTACGGGCCAGATATAAAGAGATTTGCAAAAATATAAAACAAATTCATGAGTTCTCATTGTTTTTTATTTTTAACACCAATTCTCCAAATCAGTGCCAGTGAGAGAAGTGGATTTATGTGAATAAGTGTAACTGTAGCATGTATAAAAATATATACAATAATGCTTTAAAAGTTTTTTCTTGGACTTCCACTTCTAGCATACAAATGCTGGAATAAAAATAGCAAAAAATCTTCTTAAATGCAAGGCTTTGTATACCAGTGAGGCTTAAAGAAAAAGAAAGGAGAAATGCAGAGTTTGGAACTGGCACTAATGTGCTTGGCTGCCTGTGGGCATTTGCCAAACTAAAATCCAAAGGTATTCAGCTTAAGCCACCATGCTGACAAAAAGACAGCACCTGTCATCCAAATTGGAAAGGAAGATGTAAAACTGTCCTTATTTGCAGATGACATGCTATTAGATATAGAAAATCCTAAAGACCTCATCAAAAAACTATTAGAACTAGTAAATGAATTCAGTAAAGTTGCAGGATACAAAATTAACATACAGAAATCTGTTGTATTTATATACACTAATAACAAACTATCAGAAAGAGAAATGGAGAAAACAATCTTATTTACAATCTCATCAGAAAGAATAAAATAACTAGAAGTAAATTTAACCAAAGAGGTGAAAGATCTGTACTGTGAAAACTATAAGACATTGAGGAATGATATTGAAGATGACACAAACAAATGGTAAGATATACTGTGCTCATGGATTGGAAGAATATTATTAAAATGTCCACACTACTCAAAGCAATCTACAGAGTTAATGGAATCCCTATCAAAATGCCCATAGTATTTTTCACAGAACTAGAACAAACAGTCCGAAAATATATATGAAACCACAAAAGACCCTGAATAGCCACAGCAATCTTAAGAAAGAAGAACAAAGCTGGAGGTATGACATGTCCTGATTTCAAACTATATTACAAAGCTATAGTAATCAAAACAGTATGGTAGGGGCTTCCCTGGTGGCACAGTGGTTGAGAGTCCGCCTGCCGATGCAGGGGACACAGGTTCGTGCCCTGGTCCAGGAGGATCCCACATGCCACGAAGCGGCTGGGCCCGTGAGCAATGGCCACTGACCCTGTGTGTCCGGAGCCTGTGCTCCGCAACGGGAGAGGCCACAAGAGTGAGAGGCCCACTTACTGCAAAAAAACCCAAAAAACAAAATCCAGTATGGTACTGGCATAAAAATGGATACATAGATCAATGAAACAGAATAGAGAGCCCAAGTAGATCACATTTAAAAGAGTTCAGACTGATAGTTGATTTCTCAACAGCAACAATGGATGACAGAAGGCAGGTGAACTAGATCTACAATGTGCTGAAACAAAACAAAACAAAACAACGTACCCAGAATATTAGGATTCTACAGTCAGTTAAAATACCTCACAAGAATGAGAATGAAATTAAAACATTTTAAGACTAACAAAACTTTAAAGGCTTGTGACCAGCACATCTTTCCTAAAGGAAATTCTAATTCTAATATTGCTTCAGTCAGCAAGAGAATATGGTCAGAAGAAAGATCTGAGTTGTAAGAAAGAATGAAGAACTAATAAAATTATAAATATGTGAGTAAGTCTAATTAAGTACTGTCTACAGAAAACCATAACAACATCTTATGAGTTTTAAAAATTAAGTGAAATTCTTAAAAATGACAATACCCTACAATCAAGGCAGGGTGTATGAAGTATTCTAAGCACCATGTATTCCTGAGAGAGAAGCAAGATTAACTTTAGACTTTGATAACTTATGTTTGCATGTTTACATTTCTAGGGTAAATGTATCTTCTCAGGCTCACCTGCTGAATTCTCATCCTCTAACTGAAAATGAAAATGTCGAAATTCTTCAGTTTGAGGCTTTATACCTTATCACCTCTATGCTCTCCCACCAGGTGATATTTTCCAGTTAAACAAGACACATACACACTGTGGTTTCTTCATTCATCAAACACCAATCAATTAATGTACTCTTGATTGATGACTACTAATGTTCTGTTACATGTCTTTAGTGCACATAGGATTATCTTAGGTATATGCCTAAGAGTGGAATTAATGGTCACAGGTTATATCTATGCCAGTTTTAGAAGATACTGCCAAAAGTTTTCTAGAGTGGTTATACCAATTTACGTTCCTTCCAGAAGCGTAAAAGTGTTCCATAGATTCACATTCTTTCCGCCACTTGATAATGTCAGACTTTTAATTTTATCAATCTTATTGGTAGAAATCTTTTAATCTGAATGTGTATTTCCCTTATTACTAATGAGGTTGATATCTTTTCTTTTTTAAAAAAGTCACCCTTGATGTATTCTCTTCTAAAAATGGTGTTTAACTTTATTATCCTAGGCAGTTAACGTTTTTGCCCTACATTAGTACCCCCCTTATCCATCAGGGATACGTTCTAGACACCCAGTGGATGCCTGAAATCACAAATAGTACCAAACCCTATATATACTATGTTTTTCCCCTATACATATGTACCTATGATAAGGTTTAATTTATAAATTAGGCACTGTAAGACATTAATAATAGGAAGAACAATTATAACAATACCCTGTAATAAAACTTATGAACATGTGATCTCTCTCTCTCTCAAACATCTTATTGCGCAAATTTAATGCTTTTCCATCTTAACTAAGCTTTTATTATGCTCTGTGGCCATAACTTTAGCAGTTTGAGGTGCGACAGCAAAACAAGTAAGAATTTCTTTTTCCTTCTTCACAATTTCATGGATACAAGACTTGTTCTTACTGGAGATCTTAGCAACCTCAGCATATGATTTCTTTCTGTTCTTATCAAGTCCAAAACTTTCACCTTTTCACTTAAAGGAAGCACTTAATGGCTTCTCTTTGGCATATCCATATTGGCAGGATCACAACTCTTGTGCTTTGGGGTCGGTTATTAAGTGAAATGAAGGTTACTTGAACACAGGCACCGCAATACTTCAGCAGTCGACCTGATAACCAAGCTGGCTAATACATGGCTAACACTGGAGGAAGGAATGATTGAGGTCCCAGGTGGGACATAACAAGGTAGTGGGAGATTTCATCATGCTACTCAGAATGGTGTGCAGTTTGAAACTTCCAAATTGTTTATTTCTGATATTTTCCATTTATTATTTTGGACCTTGGATGACTGAAGTAACTGAAACCCCAGAAAGTGAAACCTTGGATAAGGGGGACACTGTATTTAGCATGTCTATCTGCTTGTTTACTTCTTACTGATTTAGGGAAGTTGGTTTTTTTTGTTTTTTGTTTTTTTAAATTTATTTTTGGATGTGTTGGGTCTTTGTAGCTGCATACGGGCTTTCTCTAGTTGCAGCTAGTGGGGGCTACTCTTCGTTGCGGTACCTGGGCTTCTCACTGCGGTGGCTTCTCTTGTTGCAGAGCACAGGTTCTATAGTGTGTGGGCTTCAGTAGTTGTGGCGCATGGGCTCAGCAGTTGTGGCTCGTGGGCTCAGCAGTTGTAGTTCACGGAATCTAGAGCACAGGTTCAGTAGTTGTGGCACACGGGCTTAGTTGCTCCATGGCATGTGGGATCTTCCCAGACCAGGGCTCGAATCCATGTCCCCTGCATTGGCAGGCAGATTCTTAACAACTGTGCCACCAGGGAAGTCCCAGAGAAGTTGTTTTTATACTCTGGGTTCCAATACTTTGTTGGTTACATATGTTGCAATTATTATAGAACACTAATTCCAAGATTCACATTATTTCACATTGTGATACATCTTAAAATAATGTCTTACAATTAGAATTCATCATATTTTTTTCTTTAGAAAAAAGAAACATAAAATAATGGCATATCTTGAAATTAATGACAATGAAGTCACCTTAAAAAATCCATGAGGGATTCCCTGGTGGTGCAGTGGTTGAGAATCTGCCTGCCGATGCAGGGAACACGGGTTCATGCCCTGGTCTGGGAAGATCCCACATACCGCAGAGTGTCTGGGCCCACGAGCCATGGCCGCTGAGCCTGTGCGTCCGGAGCCTGTGCTCCGCAACAGGAGAGACCACAACAGTGAGAGGCCCGTGTACCACACACACAAAAAAAAAAATCCATGAGATATGGTGTTTTCTCCCTGAGAGAAGCTTGCTTTCTTCCTATACTGTCAATATGATGTCTTATCATAGAACTTTTCAATATAAATACAGTTGAATTCATTAAGTATTTCCTTCATGATTAGCATTTTTGTGTCCTTTTTCAGAAATTTGTCTCTACCTCAAAAATATAAAATTATATTTTTATATTTTCTTTTCTAAATTAAAAAAATTTAAACCAGATGGAAATTGTTTCAACTTTTTTCCATCTAAATGACTATCTTAATATCATGTTCCTCCTTCTCCAGTGTTCATTTCCCAAATATGTGCAACTGCATTGTCTTATTTATTATGGACCATATCTTGATACCTAATAGAGAAGATTTCCTCTCCATATTCTTTCTTCACTAGTCTCTTGGCAATTCTTAGGCCTATGCTCCTCCATATAACATTTAGAATCAGCCTTTCAATTTTCTTCCAAAATTTGTTAGAACTTTTAAAGAAATATGTTATATCAACAGATCAATTTGAGGGAAATGGATATTTGTATAATCTTTAGTCTTTCAGACCATAAATACACTTTATCTTTTCATTGAGTCAGGTCTTCTTCACTGAATTTCAAGATAGCTCAATAATTTTCTCCATATATCTTAGATATTTGTTATTATATTATATATTCCAAATAACTTTATTTTTGTGCATTTTAAAATATATTTCATAGAATTTTAAAATAAAATGTGTGGCTGCAAATTGCTGGCATATAAAATGCAATTGGTTATTCAATATTGATTTGCTATCTAACCACCTAACTCTTCCATTAAGTTTTTTTTTTGTTTTGTTTTGTTTTTTATTTTTGTGGTACGTGGGCCTCTCACTGTTGTGGCCGCTCTTGCGGAGCACAGGCTCCGGACGCACGGGCTCAGCAGCCATGGCTCATGAGCCCAGCCGCTCCACGGCATGTGGGATCTTCCCGGACCGGGGCACGAACCCGTGTCCCCTGCATCGGCAGGCAGATTCTCAACCACTGCGCCACCAGGGAAGTCCTCCATTAATTTTAACAATTAATTCCATATTCTCTATTTTTTAAAATGTAGACAATCATAACGTCCACATCATTTTAAGGCCTAAAAGTTCCAATGCACCGTTGAACAGAAATAGTAAAAATAGAGTCCTGTCCTTGTTTCTGATTTCAAAAGGGATGCTTTTAATGCTCCACTATTTAAAAAAATATATTCATATATTTTTTGTAAATATCTTTAACCTGGTTAATAAAGTTCCTACTTTGTCCTATTTTGCTAAGAGTTTTGAATTGCCTGATATTTTCTTTATCCATTGTGATGATCATATGGTTTTTATCTTTAATTGGATTACAGAGTTACATTTTAAGATTTTCTAATGTTAAACTACCCCTGTATTTCCAGAATAAATCTCAAATAAAA
The DNA here is from genome assembly GCF_026419965.1 of Kogia breviceps. Lineage (NCBI taxonomy): Eukaryota > Metazoa > Chordata > Mammalia > Artiodactyla > Physeteridae > Kogia > Kogia breviceps. Next base: position 107,309,359 of record NC_081313.1, on the reverse strand, counting down.
TTACCCTACTTGGTTATTTAAAATATACATTGTGAGATAATATCTGCTAACATTTGATTTAGAATTCTTTCTTTTATTTCCTGAGTGAGAATGGCTTATTATTTTTCCTTCTTACACTGTCCGCTTTAGAATATGGTAAGAAATTTATATGGTTTGAATTCACCTTTTTCTATTCTCTAAAATAGCTTGTATGATATTGGAATGATCTGTTTTCTAGAATTTTAGTAGAAATCATCTGTGAAATCATCAGGGTTTGGCATTTTCTTGGAAAGATTTTAATAGACTGATTAGATTTCGTAGATTGTTAGTGGATGATATAGGCTATTTTTTTGTCTAGTCTCTCAGCTAGAAATGACCAACTATAATTAATCATGTTTGTTAGCATAGCCCCAGTTCATTGCTCCTTATATGTATTTATATAACATGATCCAAATTTTAGTGTTTTATCTAATCCCAAACCCTTCACCAGTTCTTAAAACTACTGAGACAGAATGTTTGAACGCACAGTCTAAAGATTTAAGAATACTATGTTTCCTTACTCCTTCTCCATAAGTTATGGGAGGGAGTAATTAATTCTTGGAAAGTATATTGCTTTTCTATGGTTGCTGCTATCAAATATATCACAAATTTAGTGGCTTAGAACACCCAAAGTTGTTATCTTACAATTCTCTACATTAGAAGTTTGACCCATAACCCACTGGCTAAAATCAATGTATCATGAGGCTGTCTGTGCTCCCTCTGAAGGCTCTAGTGGAGAATCTGTTTCCTTGCTTTTTCCATGTTCTAGATATTTCTTCACCTGGGGCTCCCTGACTCCATCCTCAAAACCAGTAATGACAAGTTGAATCCTTCTCACATCACATCTCTCTGTGCCTTTCTTCAGTAATCTCTCTCCAACTCTGAGCTTTTCTGCCTCCCTCTCCCCCTTTTGAGGACGCTTGTGATTACATTGGGCATACCAGACTTCCTAGGATAAACTCCCTATTTTAAAGTCAGTTGACTAGGAGCCTTAGTTCTACCTGCAAACTTCATTTCTCTTTGTTATGTAACCTAACATATTCCCAGGTTCCAGGTCCATTAGGACATGAACATCTTCGGGGACCATTATTCTGCCAGCCACAGAAAGTAAGGCAACTTCACTAGCAATACCAGTAGTAATAGCTGGGACTTGCATCTGGAATTATACTTTATTTCTCTTTCAATTTAAGGATAGCACCATAGTTCATCCAAACCTAAGATTTAAAAACTCTGACTGAAACTATGACACAATTCTAATAGGCCACTGATTACAAAATTAATCTCAATTTCAGGTATGTTAAAAGGTGAACACACATATGTTTGAGAATTGATATTTTGCTGATTAAAACATTTAATAGCATTTTTTTCCTCCCAGTATCTATATACCTACCTACTAATCTTCTTAACTAAAACAACAGGAAAGAATGTGCTTGAGAAGGTGGTAAAACAATTTTTACTTTTTACCCTCTAAACATCTTTTCAAACATAAGCTTAATAAATAAGTATATCTTATCAACTGAAACATTTATAATATTTATAATATTATAATATATTATATATTATATTTATATATTATATATAATACATAATATATAATTTATAATATATAATAAATAATATTTATAATATTTAAATTATATTTATAATATATTATATTTATATTATAAATTTATAATAAATATTTATAATATGAATATAATAGAAAAAATATAAATATAATATAATATAAATATTATTATAAATATAATATTTATAATATTCCATAGCACTAATACAGCCTGTCTCATTTAAAATGCACATATCTTTTCCATCAGTAAACAAGCAAAATATCCTATTGTTCCAAATTTTAAATGTTGGTAAGTAAAAGTTACTTCCAAGTTTATATTTGCTATTTCTTTATATACTTTAATATACAAAATTTTATTCTAAAACTTCATTCAAAGATATCTTTCTCACCTTCAGATTTCTAGTTGTATTGTCCTTGATTAACAAATGCATCATTTATAAAGGAAAGCTGCCTCTCCTTATAGTAAGATCTGAGGCAGAGGTTAGCACCATGTGGCATTTACTAACAGTGATGCTGGGCAAATGTGCAACTTCTCTGCAGGGAGTAAAAGGATGTGACAGAAACTAGTGCCTACTGAGTGCCAATTAAAAACTCTGCCTTTGTGAGGTCAATAACATAGGCTCTATTTTAAAGGTGAGCAATTCAAACTTTCAAGGTGTTAAATAATGTGCCCACATTCATGTAGGTAATAAATAGCAGAGCACTGATTTGAATCTAGATGTCTGACTTCAAAATTGATGCTCTGTTCTGTTTCAGAGTTTCCTTCATCTGTAAAGCAGTAATGATAACAAAACTAGAGAGTTTCAGAAAATAAATGAGAAAATGTCCATGAAAGTGTTGCTCAAGTTACAATGCGCAGTATAAATATTACATTGCTTTTAAAATATAGGCATTTCTCTCCATTTACAATTCAAATTAACAACCTAAATTCAAAGCTTTTAACTGCTGTCTTTCCCCTCTCACTACATGTAGGAGAGTAGGGGAAATTTTCATGGTAAAGTAACCATTCAGACCCATATTATCCAAACTAATCAATACTAAATCCACTTCTTTCCTTTCTCCTTCCTCTCTTTCAGTATTTTCACTATAGTACCCAATGTGAAATGGACTGACTTCACATCAGAAACAGATAAAAGAAGAAAGAAGGGATATATGAACTTAAGCATCTGACAAAAAAAAACCCCATAATATTACATGAGAAGATTTTCAAATGTGTGTCAATAAATATTCAATTGATTTAAGCTCCAAATCTCTTCTGTTTTGTTATGCTAGAGATTGAGAGCTGTTAAGACGACCAGTAGGCCACACACGCTTATTTAATTTGGGGGACAAATCACAGAGCAGTTTATCAGCACTCTCTTAATAAGAGTGGATATTATTAATATTGTCCCATATTCTTCTTCTCTTATAAAAGAGTATATGAGTATCAGGGAAGATCTATGCCTTAGGCTGCAAGCTACAGAAATGAAAACTTTAAATTGGCTTAAATAATAAGGATATTTATTGGCTTACACATTCAGAAGCCTAAAGGTTAGACTGGGTCCAAGGTGTGGAGGATGCCGTAATTCAACAATGTCATTGAAGATAAAGGCACCCTGCATCTCTCCATTCTGCAGTGTATGAATTCAGATTCATCTGAAGGCTAGTTTCCTTTGTGATTATAGTAATCATGGTTGCATCCTTCCTTGTTTATACGCAGTGGGGACAGACATGACCAAGCTTCAACCATGAAAAATGTTTCCTTCTTCAGCTTCACGAAGCAGACATAGGTTACAGGTCGCATGTCCCAACCACAGCAATGCCATATGCTGACTGGTTTAGGCCTGAGGTCCTGAAACGATCTGTTTGATAGGCCTGGACGAATCATGACCCAACTGTAGAGGAGTTTTTCTTTTCTACCTGGCATCATGGCTGCACAGTGGTGGATGCATGAGTGATAGGGTGGCAACCACCATATCTACTTCACACAAATGTTTTTATAAATCTTACCAATGTATTATGTCTCTAGGCATAAGCATGGTTCGTGTGAAAAGATTTTTTGTGTGGAGACAGAGATTGGGATAAAGAGACTACTCTTCTGATTTGGTTGTTAGAGGTTTCCATTTAATGTCCCCTAAAGAAACATCTCAGATTTTTACTCTGCTCAAGACTAAATATGAAAAAAGACGGTTGTCTCATATTTGGGATGAGAAAAAGAAATGCCACAAGATACAGAGGGGAAAACTAGGATTTAGTGATGCCAGAGAAGACATTGAGAATCTATGCACTCAGAAACACAGAGATCTCAGAAAGGGCATTGGACTTTCCACATCCTATGCTATAATATTTAAAGCTAGTTTTTATCAAGCTCTTAATGGACAAGATGAACAGAGCTGGGGACTGATTACACCACTTTGCTACCTAACCATACATATTATAATTATACTAATAATTCCAAATATACCAAGCTACCTCATTATTCAAATGTGCTTCAACCCAGAAAATGTTTCACAGCATGAATATGCATGCTATTTTCAATTAGCACATTTAGCAAGATATAAAACATAGTCATAGTCAAAAAGAAATTGGTTCGCCTCACATTAATAACTGCTTTCTTAGTCCATGCGTCCATGCTGTAAAAAAGTGGTGAGAGTCCATAATTATGGAAGATACTGCCCGAGTTGCTGATTTCTCTCAGATGCTCTACTAAGGCAAGAAGTTGATCTGTCTATATTAAGAGAAGGCTTTAGGGGCAACATAGTTGTTTAAGTAGAGGAAAAGGTAATTATTTTGAGACGAGCTTTATTGGTAATCAAATGTTTCCATGGTTAGGTTGATTAAAGCTATATATCAAGATTTAATTTCTGAAGATTCATGCAAGAAGACAACAAAACTGCAGGAAGCAAGTTAGTTAACATGAGGAAGATCATCCCTAAATCAATTCAGCTTTTCCTTAGGTGTCCAGCTCATTTTATTCTTACAGTCCCATCTAAATCAAACACTCCTTTGATTCCATCATCATCTGCTTCACTCTATTATAACTATTTTCCACTTATTATCTCAGATTTAATCATCTGAGGAGGCTGGTGAGAACTTAAGTTAACAGAACTAGTTAGAATTACTTTTTTAAGCACCAGTGTTACTTAATTTATTCTGTTTTTGCCGCTTTTTTATTGTTCGCCTCACATGGAATAAATGACACCTCAACGATGGTTAAGTTAAAATACTCACTACACTATAGTAATGAACCCCACATGACACATCAAAACCAGATCATGACTCTTAAATGTACCTTACCAATAACCCAATACTAATACCTTATTAAAACTATACAGGGACTTCCCTGGTGGTCCAGTGGGTAAGACTCCACGCATCCAATGCAGGGGGCACGGGTTCGATCCCTGGTTGGGGAACTAAGATCCCCCATGCCGCGCAGCCCAGCCCAAAAATAAAAAAACAAAAGACACTATACATATACATATATATAGTGTCTTAAGACTAAACATATATATAAATAGTTTTATAATTTTATCTATCTACAGTTTTAGCTATCTGTTTAGATAGGTAAATTTATATACATGCATTTATGTTAGCATTAATGTGGTATTTTCTCAAAATTAAGAACTGTGGTTCATGGATCCTACTGGATATATGGTCACATTTTAGGGATTTTAGATATCCAGGACAAAATATAGAAAATTTGCTACTTTATGTACAGAAAATCCTCATTTTTCGGGCAAATTAGATGGACTTTCTTTCACAGTCTGCAAAGAACTTCAAATGTATAACTCAAAAACAAATCCATTGGCCTGAAAAAGGTCAATCCTACTAACGTTAACATACTGTGCCTCAGTTTATGAATAATAATGTAATCTTATTGAATCCATGGGTATATTTCTGGGGGAAAAAACACAAAAAAGACCTCATGATATTCTTAAAGCATCATTTAAACTTTTCTCCAATATATAGTACATACATGTCTTCAGGCTGTTTCATTAATAACTGAAGTGGTGACAAACATATAGGTTGAAAATATGTATCACTGACATTCTAAGTGTTTCATTCAAACTAGCACTTTCAAATAATTTTCTATATTTAAACAAATGATGTGTTCAAGTTCCCCAGGTCTCCTCCAAACTGTAAAAATTTTTATGTACACTTACCAACAGTATCACATGGTTCATCTTTGTGTACACAGAAATCTTTCCTAGAAAGAAAAATAGAAAATATTGTTTCTTCCACAGAGTATGTGACTCATTTTTAATAGTTATAATGAATAATTGAACCATACTCTTTATCTCCAAGAATTTAATAAAACTGAAAATAAGATTAACTAATTTTTAATTCTAAGAAAATGTGAAAATTAAATTGTTATGATAATTTTTACCTGATACAATCCTGAAACATTATGTCCTATTTCCTATACAATATTTCATAAAAATTCCATCTTGTTTTGAATTTTATAGTATTTCATTGTTTTATTACAAGAAAAATATCTGGTGTAGGGACATGGTTTTCTGTTTGAAAAATATTGTTAAGATCCCTACTTCACATGACATAAAAATAATTTCCAGATTGAAGATTTAAATGTAAGAAATACAATTTAAAACAACATAACATTTTATATTTTAAGATTGGCAACAGACTGATAATTTTAATAAAGGCATGAGGAAATTAGTATTTTTACATTGGTGGGATATCACTGTGAATAAAATTCTATACTTTTCTCTTTATTTAACTACCATATCTTGGAGAGCATTCCCTAACTAGTTATGAGCTTTAAAGGGAAACTATATGAAAGCAGAACTTTTTATCTACCTTTTACTAGCTTTGTGACCTTACGGAATTTACCTCACCTTGTGTCTCAGTCACTTCACCTAAAAAATAGAGGTAATTATGATATCTATTTACCACATAGATTTATTGTACAGCTTAGATGATTTAACATGTATAAAACATTTAAAACGTAGGTTTTCTGTGTGGTTTAAATGACTTAACACATACAAGGCATTTAAAACAATGCCAGGCACATAGAAAGCTCTCAAGTCAGTTGTTGATGTTTTTGCTGTTTTTTGTTGTTGCTGTTGCTTCTGTTCCTGTGCCATAATTTAAGCAATTTCCTAGTAATGAGCATTTAGGTTCTATAGAATTTTTACTATTACAAACAATACAATTTGTGTGTGAAGGAGAAAGGAAAAAACTATATTTATTCCTCTATTATAGCCATCTGAATGCCATTCCGAAATGAAAAATAACTTTAATTTTTTAAATTTAATTTTATTTTATTTTTAAATTAAATTAAATTAAATTTATTTATGGCTACATTGGGTCTTTGTTGCTGTGCACGGGCTATCTCTAGTTGTGGTGTGTGCTCTTCTCATTGTGGTGGCTTCTCTTGTTGTGGAGCACGGGCTCTAGGCATGCGGGCTTTAGTAGTTGTGGCTCTCAGGCTCAGTAGTTGTGGCTCGTGGGCTCTAGAGCACAGGCTCAGTAATTGTAGCACACGGACTTAGTTGCTCCGCGGCATGTGGGATCTTCCCAGATCAGGGCTCAAACCCGTGTCACCTGCATTGGCAGGCAGATTCTTAACCACTGCACCACCAGGGAAGTCCCAAAAAATAACTTTAAAAATTAAGTGTAACAGTCCTTTCAATGTCCCCAGTGACGTCTACATTACTACAATGGTTAGTTTTCAATTCATACCTTGCTTGGCTCATCCAGCAGAATCCATGACTCTATGTATAGTTTTATAAATATTCTGTGATGTTTAAAATGTATATTCTCTAATAGTTTGGAGCAAAGCTATACATGTTCATTAGATCTAGCTATAATAAGCTCTGATACACAGTTGCTCAATAGAATGAGAAATTTTGAATTTATTTTTACATCTGCTACTAAGGAAGAGCTGTTAAAATTCCATTGTTATAAATTTGATGATGTTTGCCTGTGATTCTACTAATTTTTGCTGTTTATGTTGAAGCTCTATCTCTAAATTTTTATTATTATTTATTTATTATACATTTTTAATTAAAAAAATTTTTTTTGCAGTATGCGGGCCTCTCACTGTTGTGGCTTCTCCCGTTGCGGAGCACAGGCTCCGGATGCACAGGCTCAGCAGCCATGGCTCATGCGCCCAGCCGCTCCACGGCATGTGGGATCTTCCCAGACCGGGATACAAACCTGTGTCCCCTGCATCGGCAGGCGGACTCTCAACCACTGCGCCACCAGGGAAGCCCTATTATTTATTTTGAATTATTGTTTTTATTACTGTGTAAAACCCTACTCATCCCTTTTAATGTTTTCTGTGTTAAAGTCTATTGTATCTGACATTAACAAATATTAATATATTAGTAAAACATTAATATTTGCTTGGCATATATTTTCCTTTGTTTTACTTTCACCTTCATTTCCTCTAATTCTCTTATAAATAGCATATGACTAAAATTGTAAAACCTCATTATATACTATCTCTATAAGTGAATTTAATATTTCTAATGAACATATTTGGATTTTTCTATTTTTTGATTGCTATTTACCAAGTTATACCTTTGTCCTTTTCTTCTGTTTTTGTCTTTGTTCATATGCAGTTTTATTTTCCACAATTTTCTGCTACTGTTTTGAAAAATAACATTAGATTGTGTTTGATCTACAGTTACTTCTACATTTTAAAGTACACTGTACTAGTTTTCTATTGCTGTTATAACAACTTTGACAAATTTAGCAGTTTAACACATCTTACAGTCTCCAAATCAGAAGTCTGAAATGGAATTTGCTGGGTTAAAACCAAGGTGTAAGCCTGATTCTGTTCCTTCTGGAAGTTCTAGGTCAGAATCTGTTTCCTTGCCTTTTCCAGCTTCTAGAGGCTGCCTAGATTTCTTGACTCATAGTCCCCTTCCATCTTCAAAGCTGACAACTGCATCGATTTGACCTTTACTTTCATCACCATATCTCTTTCTCCGACTCTCTTGCCTCCTTCTTTCCCCACACCCTGTGGTTACATTTGGATCCAGATAATCTCCCAATCTCAATAATCCTTAACAAAATCACACCTGTAAGGTCCCTTTTGCTGTATAAGATAACAGTCACAGGTTTTGTAGATTAGAACATGGACATTATTCTCTGTACCATATTCACTTGACATGCTTCAAGTTAAAAAGTGTCTCTGGTCTCTTCTTGAAAAAGGCAAGGATATCAAACACTTTTAATCCAATCTCTTCCTTCAATCTTTCATGTTATTTTTATCTGACACTATAGAGGCATACCTCATTTTACTGTGCTTTGTTTTATTGTGCTTAGCAGATACTGCATTTTTTGCAAATTGAAGGTCTGTGGCAACTCTGCATTGTGCAAGTCTGTCGGTGCCATTTCTTCCAACAGCATTTACTCAATTCATGTCTCTGTGTCACATTCTGGTAATTCTCACAATACTTCAAGCTTTTTTATTATCATTATAGTTGTTATGGTCATCTGTGATGAACGATCTTTGATGTTACTACTATGACTCAGTGAAGGCCCAGAGGATGGTTAGCATTTTTAGCAAAAAGTATTTTTAAATTAAGGTATGTAAAATTTTTTAGACATAATGCTCTTGCACATTTAATAGACTATAGTATATTGTAAACATAACTTTTATGTGCAGTGGGAAGCCAAAAAATTCATGTGACTTGCTTTATTGCAGTGGTCTGGAACCAAACCTACAATATCTCCAAGGCATTCCTGTAATTCCATCTCAGTTTTTAAAATCTCAAGTTATACAGTTTTTTCTCAGCCATTAGTGCTCATTTAGATTTGCCTATATATTTGGCAATTTCTTTTCTCAGTAATCTCTGTATCATTACTTTCTAGAGAGATTGTTATTCTTTAAGTACATCCTTCAGTATCTCCTTCAGTGAGGACCTATGAATACTAAACTGTCCCAGACACTGTTTCCTTAATTCTCATTAGTTTGCATTCATTCATAATGGAACAGTAGCTGACTGTAGAATTGTAGGTTGACTTTATCAGCCCTCAGCACATTGAAGATATTATTTCATTTTATTCTAGCATTTATAAAAATAGAACTCTGCAATCACCTTGCTCTTCTTTCATTGATGTTTTCTGATTACTTTTTTATTGGATATAATTGACATGTAACATTGTTTCTGATTAATGTTAAGATTTCTTTTTGTCTTTGTAGTTCTGCAGTCCCACTAAAATGTGTCTAGGTCCTGAATTTTTAATTTATCTTCTTTGGTACTTGGTATGTCTTTCAATTTGAAGATCCACAAACATACAAACATTCTAACCATTATCTATTTATCTAATTCCTCTCACATTCTCTCTACTCTCTTCTCCTAGAACTCCTTTAGATACATGTTTGCTCTTCTCATTCTGATGTCAATAACTCTCAAGCACTCCTTTGTTATGTCCATCTCTTAACCACTTTAGGCAGCCTTCTGGGAGAATCCTTCAGATCTATCATCCAATCAATTAGTGCTCTCTTCAGCTGCATCTACTCTGCTCTTCAACTCTGAAATTGAGATATTTAAGTACATTTTTTATATGTTTTATTTTCCTCAATTTTCAAATCATCTTTTTTCCAAAACACCTTTCTCTCACATTTTGAAATTTGTGTTTTTAATCATGTGAACATGTTTTTTTAATAATCTCTGTCAGTCTTAAAATATTCTTTTTCATGCTTCTTGGCTCTTACAGTGGGATATGTTGCCACTTTGTGTTTTGGAATCCTATTGTGAACTCATTTAGTTGTACTTTATTTGTGGTTGCCTTGTGAGGTCAAAGTTGAAAGAGGGCCCTTTCACAGCAGTTTTGCATATGCTTTCACTAAGTGCTTCAATGTTGGATCATATTCATGGTAATGAATACTGAAAAGAGCCATTTTCTCCTAACATGGGTTCATGGCTGAGATAAAAAGAATGCTTCCTCTTGACAACCTGTGCTTGCTTGCAAAGCTTTTAAACCAGATCCAAATTTTATTAAGGGTGTAGGTACCCAAGGGTTCTGGCTGTATACAATCACTTCAGTTCCCACTTTGCAAAGCCACAATGTTTTTTCTTTATGTGGGAGATAAACCCAAGAACCCAGATTTTTAAGTCCAACAAATTCCTACCAGGACAATTATCACATTACCTCAGAAGCTTACTGCATTTTATTTTTGCCAGAGCCCTCTTGTTTTTGGCTCATCTATACATGTAAAAGGACTTTTATTATATTTATTCTACAATTCCTAGATGCCAACGATGGGAACATTTTCTGATTATCTAGTCAGCTAGATTATCACATAATTAAAAGAAGAGAACACAATCTGTGACCTACCATATAGTAATTAAGCATACTGAAACATATTTATTGTTAATATTAGACCTTAATATACATAGGCCTTATTCTAGTATTACATTTTATATGATGCAGCTACTTTTACCGAACTCTTTAAAAGACTGAACTCCCTCAGTAAGATGTTCACAATGACCTCAATTGATAAAGTACTTTTTCAAAGATATCTTTCTACAAATAGGGATTATATTAGTTATAAATTATTGTAAAAATTAGTGATTGGTACAATATTGTCATATTTCTTCCATAAGGTTGGAAATGGAAAAAAATGTGTGGTTAGCCAAGGGTATGAATGAACTAGGGAGTGAAGTAATTTAACATCAATAAGTAATTACTATAATTTTTTACTATTTCTTCAGTCAAATATCTGACAAAGATGATTTCTATGAAACAGATATAGAAATCAACTCTTGATTACTAGAGTAAAGGGAAGAATGGTAAAGTCCAGATAAAGATGATAAAAATAACCTTAAATATTATGTTTTTAACACAAGGGATGAAATGGATTTATTATAAACTTAATTCATTTAAATCACACCCAACAGTTAGGAATACATTTACCATTCTGCAGTTAAAAATAACAAAACAATACAAGTATGAGAGTTTATCACAAGAATTGCTTCATAAATAATTACTTGAAGATTTATTATTCCTTTAGGTCTCTTAGCTAAGAACGCTTCTCCAGTATTTCACGAGGACTCAAGAAAGACAGAGACTCAGGCTCCTTTGTACATTACCCTTCTCCCCTCCTTTCCTCACTTAACTCCACCTGTAAATATTTGGATTTGGTTTGTTGTAGTGGCCATGCTTTCTCCTGCCTCTCCTTTTATAATACATGTCAGAGATATCTTTGTTCTAGAGAAAGCCTACTGCAGAGACCTCTCATCTGACTGCAAGGAAAAGAGTCATCGCCCAAAATGCAATATATACAATGTAGTGTTACATTCTGCTGTCTACAGATTATTGTGTATTTCTAAAGAAGATAAACAGTACATGTTTCCAGTAATTAGTAAAAATTTTAATGTTTTTCTCAAATATGTTGTTATTTTTTATTCTGGTAATCTATAAACTAGTTAATCCATCTTGGATAATTGAAAATTGGAGCTATTATCACTTGACACATTAATCTTCACTCTACACAAAAATCTTTTCTTTTATATACAGAATGTATATAATCCTATCAATGTTGCTTGCATATGCCTTAAAAAATCTACTGTCCCAACTGAATGAAAGTAAATAGCAAAGAAAAAAAGTTTAATAGAAACAAATAATTGGATTTCCCATCAGCACAGAAGGTTCTTAAAATTTATGCCTTTTTGGTAAAAAGTATCTTTATGAAAATACATATGAAAATTAGAAGGACAACTCGAGAAATATGAGGGAAGATGCACTCAAATTTTATCCCATAAATGTAACCACTCAAGCTACCCTATCCTAAACTTCTAAGTGAAACTGGTGGATGGCATTGCCTTCGATATTCAAGATACAAAACTGAAAACCTTAAGAATCTGGGTAAAACATACTGCTCTTAATTAATCTTGTTCCCAGGATTATAATCAAAGGTTTTTTTTTAAAAAAAGCTGAGTGATTCTTTGACAGCCACTGCAGTAGATTACCCTAACTATTGCCAACCCCCAGCATCTTACCCCTGGGAAACCTCCTTCAAATATGTCATATTTTCTGGTCACTGACTTCTAATCACAGAAATTGCACATATAACACCCCATAACACCCCCTTCAATGCAAACACACATTTTCAGAGGATCTAAAGTAGACAGTATAGTAAGAGAATGTGAATAGCCCTGGATCATACAAACGCAGGGGTAGAGATTTCTATTGTTTTCTTCTTCACTGTTTTTCTTGATGCTTGGTTCTTTAGTTCTTCCTTTGATTCTGAGTACTACACAGAATCTTCTCCACTTATCAAAAAAATCCAGAAAGAACCTCTTCTTGTGCTCAGTGTTGGTCTCTGTGACTCAAAACCAATACCAAATGATAATGGAAAATATACCTCCTAGTCATGCAACATATTCAGAGGCTGAATATAATTATCGATGAAGAGGAATGGAAAAGGTCTGCTGACATTTTTGAAACAAGTAAAAGACCAGCTATATTTAGTCTTTCTCTGCATCAGATGATCTAGAAATCAAATTTATTACAAGAACACCAAGCCTAGTTGTATAGGCTGTACACTGCTTAATTGGTACATTTACATACACAACAACGTAATTGGCTCCCTCTACTGTTGTGTAGTGCGCAAACTATACAATAGGATTCATTATGGGCTTCTTGCATGCCACGCATTGGATAAGAGGAATATAAAGATAAATAAAAAAGGTTTCTACTCTGAAGGCAAAGAAGAGAATGACACACAATCACCTCTGTAATATGTAAGGGGCCCAGGATCAGTGAGGAAGAAGCCTGGGGAATTGTATTAAATAATGGATAGTTCTATTTTGCAATTGCCTTTGCCAGCAAACAAATGGAGAGAGAAACACCCAAAACAGATGGTATTGAATAATATGGTACTGCAGAAAATTAAAGAACCACATAAAATCAAATCTTCAGCTTAGGGCCAAGAATCACTTAGTGTAAAGTATATTCAGATGTAGAGGGAAAGGGATTTTTTTGTGCTTTTTATAAATGTACAATACATCATATCAATGTATGAGGCTGCAAGATGACTTTGATTTATGTAATGTGAAACAAGGGACTTCATCTGTAACTAAACAACATGATAAAACTATGAGAAATGCACTGCTTATTGTCAAGGGCACTTAGAGTCCATCACACAGCCAATTTCTGTTCACTTAGCAAACAAATGAATAAAGCACATTTTTTCAAAAATTCAAGGTCTTTTACCCAAAAGCACTGGAAATACCTTTCAGTACAACTGAAGAACAAATTGTCACCAGCATTTAAAAACTTCAGATCAGACTGTAATTCTTAATCTTCAGTTCTTCAACTGTACACTTCTTTCCAGAGGACCAAAATAATGGAATCTTAATTTCATAAATTCAAAGATTTTGAGGGGTAAGGGTGGTAGAGATTTGCTTGCTGCCTAGACCTGTGATCATGTTGATTCAAATTCTCTCATTTTTGGCTCAGTGTGCCTGAAGTCTGCATCACAGAGTTTCATTATGTGAGTTTATGGAAATGATACTGTTAGACTTTGGCAACTGGGAAGGCCAATAAATTCTGCTTAACTTCTGATTTATACTGAAAAAAATGAAATGTAGCCTTTAATTTCCAAGAATGAAGATTCATCTGAGAATAAGTCTCATTGTAGAATTTTGTAGTGCCTTGGGATATACCTATAAATGATTCATTCAACAATTATTCTATTATTTGTATTAAATTAATGTATTTCTGCCATGTCTATATTTTATTAAATTTTCTATCTTACTTGCCAATGGCATTATTTTGAAACTAACTTTCAGAATTATTGTACTGAAAGCATTTCAGTACATACTGAAAGGCAAAACTATCATTGATAAAATTAAATTCTAAATTAAAGAGTATTTACATGACGCAGACTTGTACCTTCTCTATAATTTCGCACAGAAATGTGAAAATTACACTAAGAAATAATGGAATTGACCAATGGGATAAAGTGTTTTGTGTTTTTGTTACTATTACCCCACAGCACTAGGTCAGCTTTAAACTATTTACCTCATTGCATCACACAGAACAATTTAACAAATATATTACTATAGATAGGTTTGGATTCATATGAACATTATTCATTTTAGTTGAAATCAAAATTAATAGCTGAGCTAAAATCTCTTCCTACTGATGTGCTCACATAACATACAACATTTAAGAAGGACCTAAGATGAGCATTAGCTAGAAACTAGGCTGTTTATGAGTTCAGTTTGTCAAATATGGATAAGACCATGGAATCCATGGAGATTAAAATTTTTATCTTATTTTTGATAACTTTCTTGAAAAGCTAAAGATCTGATAATCTATGTTTACACTAACTAAAAGGGATTTTTCCTCAACTACTCAAACCATTCATTTAGACTTTCCTGATCAATGGTGGTAGGTCATTTAGAGATAAAACTTTCCCTTTATTGGGCTAATTTTCACTATTAGGGCACTGGAAGCAGTGATATGGAGAAAAGTGATCCTCCACATAAACCTTAGCCCCACAGGTGAGTAAAGATAGATTAATGTCAGTATCTATCAATATGTTATATATGCGTAAATCCTTTGACAGTTTTTTTTTTTTTGTCTATTTGCAACCACAGATTTTTATTCCTACTGCTTTCCAAAAAAAAAAAAAAAAAAGCAAAAACCAGAAACAAGCTATTAAGCCCTGTTTTAAGTCCTATTTATCAGGGGGCAAAAAACTGAAGTCAACATTTCTGCTAAATGGTTTAGGAAGTGTACAAAAATCTTTTTTTCCATGAAACATGAAGTGGTTTAGCAAAACTGTAGCAAATTTTGCCTCCCAAAAGGCTTTTTCATTAGGTTTTGGGCAGAAATCCTTTTTAGACAGTGAAGCTTTAGTTTTCTATCCATAAATAAGTGATACTTTAGAAATAACAATGCTTAAATTTGTCTTATCTTTGAAAACCCTACAGAGTACATATTTACGCGTACAGAGGACATATTTAGTCCTTTGGTAGTAGTTCATGTTTTGAAAATCTGAGGACGAATAATTATTTTATAAACTGACTTGATCCAGCAAGCTGAAATTACAAAACACAGGTTGTTATGTGTTTTGCTGGAGAATATGATCTAGAATATTCTCACGAGTCCTAGATATGACTACCTTCAGTTCATTCTTTTAATATGTTACCCTAGCCTATGGGCAAACATGCAGTTCAACTGCATTTTATGAGCATTTGACAATAATGAAGATTATTTTTCTAAACACAAGAGCAAGTACCCTATAATTATCCTAAATAAATACTAGTACCTGTTTACAACCATATACAGATAAAGATGTTTATACATTTTTCTTTAAACGTGAAAATTCAGAAAGTTACATAAATACATAGTAGTCACATAAATTAGGATACGTCTATGCAGTAAAATAGTACGTCTGTTCCTCCCTCCAAATGATATAGACCAAATGTGAGTTTGTTGGCTTCCTATTGCTGCTGTAACAAATTTAGTCAAATTTAGTGGCTTAAAACAACAGACATGTATTACCTTATAGTTCTAGAGATCTGAAGCCACATATAGGTCTTACTGGGCTAAAATCAAGGTGTCATCAATGCTGCATTCCTTCTAGAGAGTCTAAGGTAAAATCTGTTTGCTTGCATTTTCTTGTGATTACATGGGCCCATGCAGATGATTCAGGATAATCTCATCTCAATATCCTTTTATCACATCTGCAAAGCCCCTTTTACCATGTAAGAGAACATACTCACAGGTTCTGGGGATTAAGAGAGGACCTCTTTGGGGTATATTAGTCTCCCTTCCACAACAAATGACATGAAGATTTGCAAGACATAATGTACAGTTAAAGAAAACAAACAAACAAACAAACAGAGAAAACTGGGACTTCCCTCGTGGTGCGGTGGTTAAGAATCTGCCTGACAATGCAGGGGACAAAGATTCGAGCCCTGGTCCAGGAAGATCTCACATGCTGCAGAGGAACTAAGCCCATGTACCACAACTACTGAGCTCATGTGCCACAACTACTGAAGCTGGCGTGCCTAGAGCCTGTGCTCTACAACAAGAGAAGCCACCGCAATGAGAAGCCCACACACCACAACAGAGTAGTCACCACTCACTGCAACCAGGGAAAGTGCATGTGCAGCAACAAAGACCCAATGCAGACAAAAACTAATTAATTAATTTTAAAAATATAGAGAAAACTGTGTATGGCATGAAACAAAGTTCATGCTATACACACATCAACTAAACATTGGTTACCTTTAGACAACTTCTACCACAGATGTTCATGCATTATTTTGGTGGTGGGGGAGAGGATTATTCTACAATATTTCCTAAAGAAGTACTTAAGGACAAGGGAACGTTTGGAATAGAATTTTAAGGGAAAATACGTATTATAAAAGAGTATATACAATGAGGAGTTCACCTCCATGCTAGTGTTCTGTTCTGTACATGGAGGGGTGAACATGCAGGTGTTAATTGTATTATTATTATCTTTTAATATATGAAATACATAATACAACTTTTTTTAAAAAAGAAAATACTTTTGTTACACTGCTAGGGCAGGCTAGCAACAAGGAAGGTAATGATGAAGAGGAGTTAGGCTTTTAAAGCTTTGAAACATAAAAAAATATATAATGGATGCAGGGGATTCTTTCTTTTCAGAGTTCTGAAGAGAAAAGATGGCATTGGAAGTAAGAAATGAAATTAATGTCATGGTATTGGTAAGGCGAGACAAAACTTGCATGTAGAATATGCTCCAAATATTATAAATATATGTTTTTGGCTAAAGAAATATAAAACTGGAGAAATATACTTAAACTTGTTAGCTATAATTATTCCTAGGTAGTGGGATTATAGACTCATGTTTTATCTTTATTCTTGGACTTCTAAAATTTCTGTAATGTGTCGCATTTTTAATAAGAAGAGAAAAATATGAATCAGTAATCAAATTATGACTGTCATCCACTTTAGTCTCAGAAGCAGTATTTCTAAAACCAACTACTGTGAGGATAAGGAAGGAAGATTTTATCAGCTGAGAAATATATAAAAACCCTTTGTGGTTAATGCATTCTGAGAATCTAACTTCTCTATATTGGAGTGGTGGGCAATACAAGTTAGAAGTTTGAAATAAGCCTATATGATAGCTTATGTGATCACAAATAATACTAGAGATTGTATACAGCACTAAAAATTCTTTTTTTCAGAAATATTTAGTACTATAACAAAGTATATTTAAGAAGACTCATATAAAATTATTATAAAATATGACATGACATTCAGGTTAAAACTTAAAAATGAGGTTTACATGTTCGCTGAAAATCCTAATCACTCATTAACAGCATAATTTGCTACTCTATTATTTTTTCAAAAGCAATTCATAAAAATTTTTTTGGTAGAGTTAAGTAAACGTTAATATTTGTTAAACTTATTCAAATAAAACACACTTAAAGCCATAAACAAGATAAAATTTAGTATAAGCTGATATCTTGGAGGACCCCCTCCCACAATCAAATGATTTTAAATAGTCTCTTTCCAAAGCTACCCTGTCATTCTGAAATGCCATTAAGAGAAACTCTACCATAAAAAAGACGCACGCTTTTAAAACATATTGTAAGAATTTTAACAATATAATTTAGCAGAGAGCTGAAAAAATATGCACTAAAAGGATTAAATTTTAATTATTTCTTAAATAATTTTAAATAGATTTAGACCTGTATTTTGCTTATAATCCTTTAGAAGAGACTAACATCTTTATATATATTTAAGTGCTATTAATTTGTTTTTTTCCTTCTAAAATTATTTAGTCAAGGATTATCTTATACATAATTAGACATGAAAATGATGGTGCCAGATTTTTGTCAGTCTAAACTTAGGTATAGTTTAAGTCACTGAACAATTTTTAGTGTTCTGTACATAAAGAAAGCTCAAAAATTCACAGGAAAAAGACAGCTGTGCAGTACAGAAAATGTGCTGAAAGCTATACAGGAGCAAATGTCACTCTTATTCTTTATACTTAAAGTTATGTCCTGTGGCTCTTTTCTCTTGTCATAAACATACTGTATATAAACTCTCTGTAGAGAAACCGACAATATGGAGGATTCCTCCAACTAATCAAAGTATCAGATAATTACATTCTTAAAAAAATTCTTGGGGGTCACCATTCACTGGAATTGGCTGTGAACACCAATAGTGAGTCTAATAGGTTCACAATGTTGTTCTTTACTCCATAAATGGACATAAGACTAAAAGAAATTAGTTGCAGAAATACAAGCTAGAGTCAGAAAGTCTTCATGTACAGTTCAGAAGAACAGAAACATATTTGCTTATGCCTCCTTCCTTTGTACATCCCGTTCCCTATTCTTTAATATCAGAATCAAACGTGGCAAAATAGCAACTATTTTAATTGAGTATTTACTATGGGTCAGGCATTGTATTAGGTTATTTAGGTATATCATCTCTATTGAATCAGATATCCTGTGAAATGGTATTATCATACCCATTTTACAGATGAAAAGTTAATGATCAATGAAGCTAAACAATTTGCTAAGTCACACAGTTCATAACTAGGCTAGCTGGGATTAAATGTATGTTTGTCCCCATTGTCCAACATACTTTTTATTATATCAGAATGTTTGATCCTTATATGCTTTGCTAATTTCCATTCATGCTTCAAACTTCCCTTTTATTTGAAATACTTTATAACAGTTTTCTGCATTTAATTTTGCTGTTCCTTTTTCTAGGTCTTAATAACTATGACCCACTTAATTTTCTCATCATTT
Organism: Kogia breviceps; assembly: GCF_026419965.1. Classification (NCBI taxonomy): domain Eukaryota; kingdom Metazoa; phylum Chordata; class Mammalia; order Artiodactyla; family Physeteridae; genus Kogia; species Kogia breviceps. Next base: position 107,290,048 of record NC_081313.1, on the reverse strand, counting down.
TTCTTTTTTTTTTCTTTTTTTTTTTTTTTTGTGGTATGCGGGCCTCTCACTGTTGTGGCCTCTCCCATTGCGGAGCGCAGGTTCCGGACGCGCAGGCTCAGCGGCCATGGCTCACGGGCCCAGCCACTCTGCGGCATGTGGGATCTTCCCGGACCGGGGCACGAACCCGTGTCCCCTGCATCGGCAGGCGGATTCTCAACCTCTGCGCCACCAGGGAAGCCCTCTCATCATTTTTCTACCCATCAACCTGCTTAACTCTGAGGAAATGAAATGAGATGATATCTATATTAACCTGAAATAAAAGGTAACTATCTTCTGGCTTATATTTCTTTTCTAAACATTCATATATTTGACCATTTGAAAAAGTTAAATACCATTCCATTTTCATTATGTAACAAATATCAGACCTTAAACAATAACAGAGTTTGGGATGCAAGTTAGTCCAATATAAATTATTTAGAAACCCCAAAAGGCCTGGTTCAGGTTGTTCTCCAGGGCCACCATGACTTCCATAGCATCCAGAGCTTTATCCCACTCATCTTGGGGTATGTCCCAGTGGAGGGAACAGCCTCCACACTGGTTTTGCATCTTTAAGAGATGCCAGGCACCCTCAAGGTTCTCTTTGGCTAACTTTCAGAAGAGGTGACCAAAGCCCTCTGGAGTCCCACTGTCATGTTGAAACAGAAGCCCAGAAAGAGTTTCTATTGATGAGGAGTAGGCTCCAAAGCTGAATGCTAGTGGTCTGACAACAAGTGCAAAGTGTTTTGAGTGGGGTTAGAGATAAGATGGTGGAGGAGAGGGCCCTGCACTCACCTCCTCTCACAAAAAAACCAAAATCACAACTAACTGCTAAACAACCATCGACAAAAGGACTGGAACCAGCAAAAGAGATATTCTACAACCAAAGACAAAGAAGAAGCCACAACAAGATGGTAGGAAGGGTGCTTTCATGATACAATCAATTCCCATACCCTGCAGGTGGGTGACCCACAAATTGGAAAACAGTTATACAGCAGAGGTTGTCCCACACGAATGAGAGTTCCTAGCCCCACATCCAGCTCCCCAGTCTGGGGGTTTGGCATTGGGAGGAGCCCTCAGAACATTTGGCTTTGAAGGCTAGCTGGGCTTGAACACAGGAACTCCACAGGACCAGGAAAAACAGAAACTCCATTTTGGAGGGCACACACAAGGTCTCGTGTACACTGGGACTCAGGGGAAAAAGCAGAGACTTCATAGAAGCCTAGGTCAGACCTACCTGCTGGTCTTGGAGGGTCTCCTGGGGAAACAGAGGGTGCTGTGGCTCACTGTGGGGACACAGACACTGGCAGTGGAGGTACCAGGGAGAACTTATTAGCATGAGGTCTCCTGGAAGCAGCCATTTTGCCACGAAGACCTGGCTCACCACGCAACCACCTGTACGCTCCAATGCTGAGACACTTCAGTCCAAACAACCAATAGGGTGGAAACACAGCCCTGCTCTCAGGAGATAAGCTGTTTAAGTCTTCCTGAGCCCACACTGCCTCTAAACACATCCCTTAACATGGCCCTACCCACCAGAGGGACAAAACCCAGCTCCACCCACCAGTGCAAAGGCACCAGTCACTCCCACCAGGAAGCCTGCACAAGCCTCTCAGACCAGCCTCACCCACCAGGGGGCAGAAACCAGAAGCAAGAGGAACTACAATTATGAAGCCTGCAGAATGGAAATTGCAAACACAGAAAGTTAGACAAAATGAGATGGCTGAGGAATATGTTCCACATGAAGGAACAAGATAAAACCCCAGAAGAACAACTGAGTTAAGTGAAGATAGGCAATCTAACTGAAAAAGAATTCAGAGTGATGATAGTAAAGGTGAACCAAGATCTCGGGAAAAGAATGGAGACACAGACTTAGAAGATACGAGAAATGTGTAATGAAGAGCTAGAGATATAAAGAACATACAATAACAGAAAATGCTGGAAAGGAAAAACCTACAACCACGGATACTCTACCCAGCAAAGCTCTTCCTCAGATTCAACAGAGAAATCAAAAACTTTACAGAGAAGCAAAAGCTAAGAGAATTCAGCACCACCAAACCAGCTTTAAAAGAACTTCTCTAGGCAGAGAACAAGAGGCCACAACTAGAAACAAAAAAATTATAAATGGGAAAGCTGACCAGTAAAGGTAAACATACAGTAAAGGTAGGAAACCATCTGCACACAAATATGATATCAAAACCAGCAATAGTGAGCCGAGTACAAATGCAGAATATTGGAAATTAAGAGATGAGCAACATAAAACAATCGTGTCCATATATAGACTACTATATCAAAAGCTCATGGTAACCACAAACCAAAACTCTACAATAGATATACACACAAAAAAAGAGAAAGGAATCCAAACACAACACTAAAGATAGTCATCAAATCACAAGAGATGAGAACTAAAGAGGAAGGGAAGAAAAAAGGCCTACAAAAATCCAAAACAATTAACAAAATGGCAATACGAACATAAATATCGGTAATGTAAATAGATTAAATGCTCCAACCGAAAAACATAGACTAGCTGAATGGATACAAAAATAAGACCCATATTCATGCTGTCTACAAGAAACCCACTTCAGATCTAGCAACAAAAACATACTGAAAGTGAGGAGATGGAAAAAGGTATTCCACACAAATGGAAATCAAAGCTGGAGTAGCAATACTCATGTCAGACATAAGGGACATTAAAATAAAGACTGTTACAATAGACAAAGAAGGACACTACATAATAATCAAGGGATCAATCCAAGAAGATATGAATAAATATATATATATATATAAAAATATATATACACCCAACATAGGAGCACCTCAATATATAAGGCAATATATAAGGCAAATGCTAACAGCCATAAAAGGAGAAATAAATAGTAACACAATAATAGTGGGGGACTTTTAATACCCCACTTTCATCAATGGGCAGATCATCCAGACAGAAAATCAACAAGAAAACACAGGCTTTTAATGACACATTAGACCAGATGGACTTGACTGATATTGATAGAGCATTCTATCTGAAAGCAGCAGAACACACATTCTTTTCAAGTGCACATGGAACATTCTCCAGGATAGATCACACTCTGGGCCATAAACCAAGCCTTGATAAATTTAAGAAAATTAAAATCACATCAAGCATCTTTTCCAACCACAATGCTATGAGATTGGAAATCAACTACAAGAAAAAAAACTGTAAAAAACACAAACACGTGGAGGCTAAACAATATGTTTCTAAACAACCAATGGTTCACCGAGGAAATCAAAAAATACCTAGAGACCAATGAAAAAGAAAACACGATGAAACAAAACCTATGGGATGCAGCAAAAGCAGTTCTAAGAGGGAAGTTTATAGTGATACAAGCTTACTTCAGGAAACAAGAAAAATCTCAAACAGCCTAAACTTACAGCTAAAGCAACTAGAGAAAGAATAACAAATAAACCCAAAGTTAGTAGAAGGAAAGAAATCATAAAGATCAGAACAGAAATAAATGAAATACAGATGAACAAAACAATAGAAAAGATCAATGAAACTAAAAGCTGACTCATTGAAAAGATAAACAAAGTTGATAAACTTTCAGTCAGACTCATGAAATAAAAAGGAAAAGGGTTAAATCAATAAAATTAGAAATGAAAAAGGAGAAGTTACAATGGACACCACAGAAATACAAAGGATCATAAGAGACTATGACAAGAAACTTATGCCAAAAAACTGGAAAACCTAGAAAAAAAGGACAAATTCGTACAATCTCCCAAAACTGAACCAGGAAGAAGTAGAAAATATGAACATACCAATCACAAGTAATGAAATTGAAACCGTGATGAAAAACTCACAACAAACAAAAGTCCAGGACGTTTGCTGGCTTCACATGTGAATTCTGTCAAACATTTAGAGAAGAGTTAACACTTATCCTTCTGAAACTATTCCAAAATATTGCAGAGGAAAACACTCCCAAACTCATTCTATGAGGTCACCATCACCCTAATACCAAAACCAGACAAAGATACCACAAAAAAAGAAAATTACAGACCAATATCACTGATGAACACAGATGCAAAAATCCTCAAGAAAATACTAGCAAACCAAATCCAACAATACATAAAAAGGATTATACACGAAGATCAAATGGGATTTACCCTAGGGATGCAAGGATTTTTCAATCTCTGCAAATCAACCAGTATGATACACCACATTTCAAACTGAAGAATAAAAACCATATGATTATCCCTGTAGATGCAGAAAGAGCTTCTGACAAAATTCAACACCCATTTATGGTAAAAACTCTCCAGAAAGTGGGCATAGAAAGAACCCACCTCAACATAATAAAGCCCATCTCTGATAAACCCACAGCTAACATCATACTCAATGGTGAAAAGCTGAAAGCATTTCCTCTAAGATCAGGAAAAAGACAAAGATGTCCACTCTTGTCACTTTTATTTAACATAGTTTTTAAGTCCTAGCCACGGCAATCAGAGAAGAAAAAGAAATAAAAGGAATACAAATTGGAAAAGAAGAAGTAAAACTGTCACTGTTTGTAGATGACATGATACTATACATGGAAAGTCCTAAAGCTGCTACCAGAAAACTAGTAGAGTTCATCAATGAATTTGGTAAAGTTGCAGGATACAAAATTAATACACAGAAATCTGTTGCATTTCTTTACAATAACAACAAAATGTCAGAAAGAGAAATTTTTTTAAATCCCATTTACCATTACATCAAAAGGAATAAAATACCTAGGAATAAACCTACCCAAGGAGACAAAAGGCCTGTACTCTGAAAACTAAATGACACTGACGAAAGAAATCAAACATGACACAAACAGATGGAAAGATATACCATGTTCTTGGATTGGAAGAATCAATATTGTCAAAATGACTATACCACCCAAGGCAATCTACAGATTCAATGCAATCTTTATCAAATAACCAATGGTATTTTTTGCAGATCTAGAACAAAAAAAAATCTTAAAATTTGTATGAAAACACAAAAGACCCCAAATAGCTAAAGCAATCTTGAGGAAACAAAACTACCAGAGCTGGAGGAATCAGGCTCCCTGACTTCAGGCTATACTACAAAGCTACAGTCATCAAAAGAGTATGGTACTGGCACAAAGACAGACTTACAGATCAGTGGAAAAGGATAGAATGTCCAGAAATTATCTCATGCACCTATGTTCAATTAATGACAAAGGAGGGAAGAATATATTGATACAATGGAGAAAAGACAGTTTCTTCAATAAGTGGTGCTGGGAAAACTGGACAGCTACATGTAAAAGAATGAAATTAGAATGCTCTCTAATGCTACATACAAAAAAAAACTCAAAATGGATGAATGTAAGACTGGATATTATAAAAGTTGTAGAAAAAAAACATAGGCAGAACACTCTGACACAAATCGCAGCTATATCTTTTTGGATCTGCCTACTAGAGTAATGAAAAAAAATAAACAAATGAGACCTAATTAAATTTAAACGCTTTTTCACAGGAAAGGAAATCATCAACAAAATGAAAAGAAAACCCACAGAACAGGAGAAAATATTGAAAATATTTGCAAACAATGGACCAACAAGGGATTAATCTCCAAAATATACAAACAGCTCATGCAGCTCAATAGCAAAAAAATAAAAACCCAATCAATAAATGGGCAGAAGACCTAAATAGCCATTTCTCAAAAAAAGAAATACAGATGGCCAAAAGGCACATGAAAATATGCTCAACATCACTAATTATTAGAGAAATGCAAATCAAAACTACGATGAGATATCACCTCACAGTGGTCGGAACGGACAGTATCAAAAAGTCTACAAACAATAAATGCTGAAGAGGGTGTGGAGAAAAGGGAATCCTCCTGTGCTGTTGGTGGAAATGTAAATTGGTATAGTCACTATGGAAAACAGTATGGAGGTTGCTTAAAAAACAAAAATAGAGCTACCATATGACCCAACAATCCCACTCCTAGGCATATATCTGGAGAAAACCGTAACTCGAAAAGATACATGCACCCCGTTGTTCACAGCAGCACTATTTACAATAACCAAGACATGGAAGCAACATAAATATCCATTGACAGAGGAATTGATAAAGAAGAAGTGGTGCGTATATACAATGGAATATTACTCAGCCATAAAAGGAATGAAATAATGCCATTTGTAGCAACATGGATGGACCTAGAGATTATCATAATACTAAGTGAAGTAAGTCAGACAGAGAAAGACAAATACCATATGATATCACTTATATGTGGAATATAAAAAATGATACAAATGAACTTATTTACAAAACAGAAACAGACTCACAGACTTAGAAAACAAACTTATGGTTACCAAAGAGGAAATGTGGGGTGGGGGATAAATTAGGAGGTTGGAATTAACATATATACACTACTATATATAAAATTGATAATCAACAAAGACCTACTGTATAGCACAGAGACTCTACTCAGTAATAACCTGTATGGGAAAAGAATCTGAAAAAGAATAGATACACGTCTATGTATAACTGAATCACTTTGCTGTACACCTGAAACTAACACTACATTGTAAATCAACTATACTCCAATATAAAATAAAAATTAAATTTAAAATAAATAATTTAGTAAAAATCCAATAGTGCTGGTATACAAGGTAGACTTACATTCTTTCAAATATATAAAACATTGAAAGTGTCAGTATTTTATTGAACACTTCAGTGAACTTACAGTAAAAATCCCAAGGCAAGGCAGGCTCATTCTACAGAAATATAAAGTGTAAATTATAAAATAAATTTTCACTGAATATAAAGAGCTAAAAGAAGAAAAAGGAACTCATACTTGTTTCACAATTCCTAGATGTCAAGAATTTCACATATTATTTTCTCATTTAAATTTAAACCTTAATTTGTTCATAAAACTAATACTAGTAATATTTAATATATTAAACTAACCCCATCAAATGTTCTCAATCACTAGAGAATACTTTCAGCCATAGCAGATGATTCTTAACTGTGTCTAAGATAATATGGAATGCAATAATAACCATGGACTGACCAACTATCAATTAAAAACATTTATTATATAATAATACAACAAAAGATTATTTTTGATAGTATGTTGTCCACATTAATAAAAGCTTGCACAGGATCTTATACAATTATTTATGTTTGGAAAAAATTATTGAATGTTCAGTATATGTTAGATGTTATACAAGTTCTTATATCCTCATAATAATGTGACTCATAGAGGTCAAATAGTCAACTCAAGATTACCAACTACTGTTTGGATAAAAATGGGTCATATATAGTTGATCACCCTTCTTATTGAGTTTTAATTTTAAATATTCATCTATTGTATACATATATATATGTAAATATGCATACACATTATGCATACAAATTCTTCAATAGATATATTTATTGCATCTATTTTTTCCAATTCTGGGGCTTGTCTTTTCATTTACATAACAATGTTTTTGGACATCATGTGGTTTTAATTTTCAAGAAGCCCAAACAATTATTTTTAATAATTTTTGTTTAATGGTTTTTTTGTATCCAATCTAAGAAATCACTGCCCTTCCCACAGTCATGAAGATTTCATTTTTAATACAAGTTTTATAGTTGTAGCGTTCTATGATCCATTATGAATTAACATCACTCAAGCAGGGTTGGGTGTTTTGTTTGTTTGTTTTTTGCCACAATCCTTGGCTTGTGGGATCTTAGTTCCTTGACCAGGGATGGCAGTGAAAGTGCAGTCGTAACCACTGGACTGCCAGGGAATTCCCCAAGATTCTTTTTTTTCAAATGGTTATCCAAGTGTTCTAGAATCATTTGATGAATAGACTATCTTTTCATCTTGAATTATGCTGATGGTATTACTGAAAGTCAACTGACCATATAAATGTGAGTATATTTCCAGACTCTTTATTCTGTTTTACTGATTTTCTATAGCTAACTTTCTGTCAAACCCATCCTGTTTTGATCACCAAGTCTTTAGAGTAAGTTTTGAAATCAGATAGTGTAAATCCACCCAATTTGTTCTTCTTTTACAAAATTGTTTTGACTCTTCTAGGTCCTTTCCTATCCCAAATAAATATTGGAATCAGACTGTAATTTCTACAAAAAAAAAAAAAAAAAGCCTGCAGAGATTTTCATTGGGATTATAGTGATTCTATAAGTCAATCTGGGGAAAATGGACATCTTGACAACACAGTAAGTCCCCTACATACAAACCTTCTAATTGAGAACTTTCAAAGATGTGAATGTGTGTTCGCATGTCCAATCACATAAGTTACTTCACATGTCTGGCATATGCTGTCATGTGCGTGCATCCTCTACAACTGGCTGTGCTTTTGTATACTTTACTCTACAGTACTGTATAGCGTACAGTAGTACAGTATCTGTATTTCAAGCCCAGGATGTCCAGAAGCAAGCATAAATGCAGCGGTGATGTAGCTGGTACTACTAAGAAGCACCAAGCGATACCGATGGAAATAAAAGTGAAAATAATTGAGAGAGTGGAGCAAAGCGAAAAGATGGTAGACTTTGCTCACTCTTATAACAGGAATCGTTCAACCACTGGCACAATTCTAAAGAACAAGGACAAGATCATGGAACATGTGAAGTCTACTGTGCCGAGGATGTCAACAATAATATCGAAGAAGTGTGGAAAAGTGATGGAGGAGATGGAGAAACTCCTCAGTGTGTGGAGGCTGGAGAAGCATCAGCATCGAGTCCCACTCAGCTTAATGTTGATTCACGAGAAAGCTAAAAGCCTTTATGAAGACTTGAAGAAGAAACACAGCGAAGAATCAGAGGGCGCATCTTTTAATGCCAGCCACAGCTGGTTTTCATCGGTTCAAGGCTAGAGCCAACCTTCACAATGTAAAAGTAAGTGGTGAGGCAGTGAGTGAGTGCAGATACTCAGGAATTTCCTGAAATGCTTTGAGAAATTATTGATGAAGACACATATTTAATTGAACAGGTTTTTAATGTGGGTGAGACAGGACTGTACTGGAAAAGGATGCCAGACCAAAGTTACATCAGTAAGGAGGAAAAGTTGATGCCAGGCTATAAAGCAGAAAAGAATAGGCTAACTGTTGTTTGGTGGCAATGCTTTTGGCTATATGAAGTTGAAGCCTCTCTTAGTTTATCATTCAGAGAACCCAAGAGCCCTTAAAAACATTGCCAAGTGCTCTCTTCCTGTTGTGTGGAAGAGTAACTCCAAAGCTGGGTTACACAGGCCATTTTCCAGAACTGGTTTTTCCACCACTTTATCCCAGAGGCAGAGAAATACTGCTTGGAGAAGGACGTCCCATTCAACATTCTCTTGCTGCTTGACAATGCTCCAGGCCACCCCCCTTCGTAGACAACTTTTATCCCAACGTCAAAGTAGTGCATCTGCCACTGAATACTATGTTGCGTATCCAACCTATGGACGAGGGACTTATAGCAAACTTTCAAGAAATATTATTTATGTCACACTTTTCATCAGGCAGAAAGGTGAGTGACGAATCAGGAACAACCTTGTGACAGTTTTGGAAGGATTACTGCATAACACCTACAAGGCCATAAAAAAACATTGAGTTTGCTTGGCGTGAGGTTACAGCCATCACCATGAATGGGGTTTGGAAGAACCTTGCCTGCAGTTTGTTCATGATTTTTGTGGATTTGAGAAGGTGGATGAGGAGTCCAAAGAGGTCTTCAGCAACCTAGTGACCCTCAGGGAGAAGCTGGAGCTAGATCTGCAAGAGGAAACGACTTCATTGAACTCCGTACTGTGCAACATGAGGAGCTTACTAATGAAGACCTGGTGGAATTGGAGGCCCAGAGAAAGGACAATGAGAGACAAGAGGAAGTAACTAAAGAACCAAAGAGATTCACGATGCAGGAAATGGCAACGGGATTTTCTTTATTTGAGGAGGCACTGATAGTTTTTGAGGCACAGGACCTGAATGTAAGAACAGTGCACGAAGGTTGCAGCAGCCGTTCAGAATGCAATCCAGCGCTACCGTATCATCTATGATGAGAAAAAAAGAGCTACTACCCAGACATCACTGGATTGTTTTTTCTAGAGGGTAGATAGAATTGAATCCAGGGAGGAGCCAGAACCTGTGCCATGAACGTCAGGCATGAGTGAAATTGCAGCTTGCCCTCCATCTCCTGTTGCTGATGATCCTTCAGCTCTACCACCTCCCACGTCCTCTCCCGCCTCCAATCAGTAACTCTTCTTGCCTGTTCACTCCATGCCAGCCCCTTGATGCCAGCTGTTGTACTGTACCACTGTACTTTTCAAGGTAATGCACTGCAAGATTAAAAATGTTTTCTTTTTTTGTGTGTTTGTTTTTTAAGTATTATTTATGTGAAAAGTATAATAAACCTATTACAGTACAGTACTATACGGCCGATTGTGTTAGTTGGGTACCTAGGCTAACTCTGTCAGACGTAATGAACAAATGGAACTTGCAAATGCACTCCTGGAACGGAACTCGTTCGTATGCAGGGGATTTACTGTATTTAGTCTTCCACTGAATAAACCTTTATTTAGATATTTAATTTCTCTAAGTATAGCTGTGTAGATATCATTTTATTTTGTTAAATTATTCTTCATATTTCATGGTTTTGGAAGTTACTGTAAAATTTTCCCAAGTGTTTATTTCTACCATATATAAATACAATTTTTCTTCTAAATTGACTTTATATTCTGCAGCCTTGTAAAATTCAGTTATAAATTCTAGAATTTTTTTCTCCTAGATTGCTTAAAAGTTTCTTTGTACCAAGTCATGTCATCTGTGAAGAGACAGTTTTTATTTTTTTCCCAGTATTTATACCCCCCCCATGCCAGCTTAATATACTGATTATGGTTATGATTGTCAGCACAATACTGAACAGAAGTGGTAAGTGTGGACATCCTTGCCTTGCTCCCAGTCTTAAAAAAATTTGATTTTCACCATTAATTGTGATGTAAGCTATAGACTTTTTGTGAGTGTATGTGTATGTAGATGCACTTTCATACATTAAGAAAATACCCTTAAGAATTCAAGAATTTTTGTTGATAGGGTTTTTCCCCCCAGTACATTAGAGATATCACTTCACTGTCTTCTGGGCTTTTTTTCTGACAGGAAGTCAATTATCCATCTTAAGATTGTTTTCTCTATAATGTATCCCTTCACTCTAGCCAATTCACTTTTTTTTTCTATACCTTTGGTTTTGACCAATTTTTCTATGATATGCCTAGGTTTCTAAGTTGTTGATTTTCATGAAATTTGTGAAAACTTTTTGCCATTACATCTTCAAATACTTTTCTTACCCCTTCTCACTCTCTTTTGAGATTCCAATGACAGAGGTCCAGTATTTACATTACTTGGTAAATCCAACTTCTAAGCTATCTTGGGGTCAGTTTCTACTGACTACTTTTCTTTGACCATGGGTCACATTTTCATGTTTTTTTTTGCTTGGTTAATTTTCATTATGTTCCAGACATTGCATATGATATATTACAGAGATTCAAGATTCTCTTATCTTCCTCTGAAGAGTGCTGTCTCTTGTTTTACTTGCTCCTCACTCTGAATGTAGGTAGGTTTGAGTTTATTCCTTGGTAGGGAGGATCTACCAAAAGCTCAAGATGATTCCCAAACCTTTGTAAACTGGTGGGACTCAACCTCCAAACTCCATCTCCTCTGAATGCCTTACTGGGACTTGGTTTTAGGCTTTGTTAGGACAGTTCAAGAGAGGGCATTTCTCTGGATCATGGTGCCTACTGTGTAGGCACAGCCTTTCTGTTTTCTCAGATAAATCCCAGGAGTGATGACAAGGTATTAACAAGGCTGCTCCACTCTTGGGGTCCAAATCTGCTCAATTTCTAGTACCTTTTTAACATCTAAACTCCATAGCAACAGCACCCTGATAAATTCTGGGTAGTTTCTATCTCTGTGTATTTAGACCAGCCTTGCAAAGTCCTCACAGATGATCTGAACAAGGATTTCTTGGCACCTCTGCCCACAAAGGATCCTCTTCTCTGGTGCTTTCAGCAGGACCACTGTGCTCTACCTAGATTCCAGCTTGCTGTACCAGTCAAAAATTGTCCCCAGGCAAAAAGTTGGCTTGGCTGTGGGGCTTACTTAGGACATTTTCCTTCTTTCAGAGATTGCACTGCTCATTCTCCTGCAACTACTGCAAGTAGTTGCTTCATAAATGTTTTCCAGTTTTATGGTTGTTTATTGCAGAGGTCCAGTATCAGGTACACCTACAAAGCTGGAAATGGAAGTCCAGTTGTGTTCTTGCATAGAGATTATTTCATCTTTATGAATTATTTATAAGTAGAATAGTTTTTATACAATTCAGCAACAAGAAGCTAGACAAATTCAATAGACTCATTACAGAAAATCATGTTTAAATGTCACTGTATTCTGAGATGTGAAATGTCAACATTATTGACACTAAAATGAAGTTGCTAGTTAACAATGAACTACCATTCATTATTACTAGCTCTAAGCAAGACAAACTTGTAAATAATTACTCATACAGAATGCTCATAGAGAGTTAATTGTTGCTCATCATTTCATCTTCTTATATTTACACTCAGTGCTGCAATACAAATGTTTGAGTAGTATGGACACTTACAATATAGCTCAAAATTAATTAGCTAGAGACTTAATTGAGACTTTTTTCTCAGATGGAACCAGAAAGTCTATCAATTGCTCAATTTAACATACTGGATACTTTATATGGTGATGACTGAAAAACATACCACGTAGGTTCATAAATTCAAAGTTCCACCAAAATTCACCAGCGTTTTCACTTATCGTCATCATTGGCTACGTCTTCACATCAAAAATTGAGGTTAATTTTTCTTAATTAATTAACTAAATGTTTAGTCAATATACCAGCCAATATGTGGCTGTTCAGAAATCAGTTATTATGAATTGAGGGAAATGACTAACAGCATTATGCCAAAAGTTTTCTGGAACAGAAAATCTGGAATAAAAGCATTCTATGAAGGGATTAATAGGATTAACAGCATGGCCATCAAATTAAGAATGTCATTTAATTGGCTTTGGAAAATTTACCTTGTTATAAGTATAGCTGCATCCACTGAAGTCATGTCCTCTCCCCAGCTTGTTGACATCTCTAAATGTATATCATTCTTTTTGCCAAATTCTTCATGTTGCCACTTACAAAAGCTCTCTAGCATTTTCTCTCCATGATGCCCAATATATAGATCTGCCTGCAAAAGAAGAGATTTCACTTTAAGGCAAATTATTCTCAGGTATACAAAAAAGTAAAAACTGAGGGGACTTCTTGAATTACTAAAGCAGACTGCTGACTATAACATTAATTAGAACCTGGAAGACATTCAGGATTAATTTTGCCTGAGCTAAAAAACCTTAAAACTTTGTGAAGGTACAATAATTACAAAATCTGTTTAATGTTATTCTGAAGAAGAAGAGAGATGCAATAGAATATTAAGAATGTGGAATTTTTAGACTTAAATCACTCATTATTTTTACAATTTAAGAACAAAGGTTTTCCAAAGTACCAGATAAGCAGCATGCTAAAAAGATGCCACAGAATAGTCTCTGTTTAAATTGAATTACAGATAAAGCCCATGCTTAAATAAGAAAATAAAACTGTCATTAAAAATGATTTTTTAAAATTGCATTTTGCAAAGTTAAGGTTTGTTGTCAGGATCCTTGGAAACTAAGAGCATTCCAATTCTGGAATATAACTGAGGTATTAACTAAGACTAACGGCCAGTTTTATGTATACTTTAAGTGACTCAGTGGATACTTCTGGATTTCAAGTCAATACAAAGTAAATCCCTAACATTCCCTTTACTTAAAAGTACCTGAACACAACTTCTCACCCACTTAATTGAACGAAAAACTCAAGACTTTCTTACTGGAGTTTCATGGAGCAGAATAAGCTTTATCACACGAAGATTGACATGCACACCAAGACTCTTGTGTTGGAAAAGGTTAAAAACCTAAAAACAAATAAAAATAAAAATCCTAAAATAAAACTGAAAAACATCTTAATTTTCCTTAAAGCCCAGATATGGGAGAAGTCTCAATTCAGTTGAGCAATTTTATATATTAAAATATTTTAATTATTTTAAATTTAGCTTATAAGCAATAATTAATTCATTTTAGATACCAAGAAATTTAGACCTAGCACTCTGCTATACTCACTGCAGCCTTGATAATCTAGGCATTTCAATGGGGTGCAGAGGGAACGTTGGGTTTTTCACGATACTGAAGAGAAAAATTTTAGTAACTAAACCCTAGAAATTTTCTAAAGACCACAAAATGCCAGTGTCCTTTCTTCTGAGAAAATGTCCTGAAAATTCAGCCTGCTTTATGCCGCCTCCCAATTTATTCCTTAGAGTTTTTTCTCCCCAAGGCTAACTGCCAAATAGGAACAGGGTTTTTTCAAAGCTCTTCCCTTCAAGGCTGCCCATGAAGACAAGGCCATCGTTGCTTAATGATTTCAGGTCATCATTATAACTGATTTTCCCAAAACATGGTATGTGTAACAATGCTGGAAAGGAAGGCAAATTTTTTATGGGGTACCTTGATTTTTTTTGGTAAAATTGAGTATTTAATTTATAATAGAAAATTAAAATTGGCACACCAAACCCACGCTTTCAGAGACAGTACTATTTAAAAGAGACTGAGGTTGGTAGGCTATGCCTGTCTATCCTTTACAGAATGCTGGTTGAGTGGTCAGCAGTTAGCTGAACACAGACAAAAATGACTTAAGTGTGGGAAAATATGTTCACTGAAAAAAAAAACATGCCAGATGATAGCAAAAAGTAGTAAAAATAGTAATTTTATATAACATATTTATCCTTGAATTAGTGGTTCTCACCTTGCTTAATATGGCAACTGAAGTTATAAATGGACATTTGCCTTTGGCTTTCATTTATGTTTATTCTCCCCTAAGAACCACTCTTCATGGCAACCTTCTAATTCTGCCTTGAAGGAAGTTTACCCAACAGGGTATGCAATTAAGTCAAAGGATTCATGTGGTAGTAAGCATCCATAAGATCCTAGATACAAATTAGATTTCTACAGTCCAGAAGCTATCAACCAAAGTTAGCTACATGTGATTCAGCTAATAACTATTAGCTATTAGGTCTTACTCATCAACTAGTTTTATATCTGACATGCAATTTTTCATACCTATATAAGCATTCAGTGGATTACCAACTGCCATTTTTGTTCCATCTCATAATCTATAGTACTTTGGGTGGGGCCATGCATATAAACAAATATAACATTTCTGCTATTTCAACAAATGGCCTTTTATAAAAAAGAAAGAAGGGCACAAAAAGAGATAAAAGAATAACAGAAAAAAAGTTTTGCCACATCAAATTAACAATAAGGATTTTTTACTAGAAGATGTGAATTATTATTTTGATATCTCTTTTGAGATGGATCAATTTGGTACACCTAAAAAGTATTTTTTTTTACTGATGTCAATAAAAGAAAGGAATAGTAATGAGTTAATTTTTAAATAACTTCATTATACTCACACATTTCTTCCTTAGAGTTTTCTTGAAAAAATTCCAAGCGCACTTTAAAGTTTGCCTACCATATTTAAGATGGTTAGAATGAATCTCCTGGCTGCATCTGCTCCATGATAGGAAACCATTGCTGGGTCTGCAACCACTACAGTCTCTATGTTGTATTCTTGAGGTAATTTGTATGAATATCGTTTCCCTCTTCCACTTTCTGTTATTTTTTTAGATCTAGTTCTTCCTTTATCTGCAACACAGAAATGAATTTTTCAAATGTGCCTCTATCTTAGCAAAGTGAATAAAAAACTCCCATTTCTTCAATAATTAAAAAGAAAGCTTATTGAATACCAACATGTGCTGATGATATAATGGTGAGCAAGACCAAATAAGTTCCCTGCATATAGGGAATCTAAATGAGCATTTGGCTTTGGAACATGACTTTGGAATCAGACAGACTGGACTTCTACCATTTATTAAATCTGCCACTTGGGAAACTAACATCACTCAGTCAGCCTTAGTTTCCTCATCTGTAAAATGAATAACAATATCACCTGCTTTCTAGAGTTGTGGGTGGCTTATAATAAGATCACATTTGTAAAACTTTTAGCACAGAGATTCATATAAATGAAATAATTCCATATATAAAAGACACCATGATTTTCATTTTGAAATCAGTGACAAAATAAAGGTCTACTTGCCAGAAGTGCCTGAAGTGACTGACCCATACATCCTAATGTCAGGCAGGTGCCCCTGTTTACTCAAACTATACATGGGTTACACAGGAATTGGTTCTGCCTTCCATCAGGGTCATATAGAAGTTATGACCTCAGGGTACCAGATTCCACAAACAGGGCCAAATAAAAGCAGTAACCACAAATAAACATATTTATAAATTTAACTACATAAAAATGTAAAATTTCTGTTTATGAAAATATGCCACTATCAGAATGAAAAGCATGCAGCCAAGTGGGAGAAGATATTTACAGTACTTTTCCATAATGAGGTAATAAAAAGCTATTCTAAATCAATGACAGATAACCCAATTGAAAAATTGGCCACAAATCGAAAGAGCCATTTCAGGAGATCCAAATGGCTAATTAGCATATGAGAAGGTGCTGAAACGCATTAGTCTTCAGAGAAATGCAAATTACCTGCAGTAAATTAAATAAATTAAAATCCCCAGAATGGCTAAGCTAGAGATGATTAGTGCCTAGGAGTGGGCACAAAGGGGACATCTATGGTGCTGATATTTTCTATATTCTGATCTGAGTCATACCTACATGGTTATGTTCATTTTGGGAAAATTCAGCAGTTGGACACATCATTTGTGCAACTTCCTGTATGCATGTGATACCTTAATAATGAATTTATGATTTTAACAGCTTTATTGAGGGGTAATTTACATGCCATAACATGTAGCCATTTAAATGTACAATTCAATTATCCTTGACAAGTTTTTACAATTGTGCAATGATCTCCACAATCCATTGTTATATTAGCTATCCCCTGTTCCTCTCCCTGCCATTTACCAAAATTCTGTTGGTGTCACTAAATAGCTGTCATCTTCTTTCCCAAACTTGTACTTGTTGGCCGACATCTTTTATATTTTTGTATTCTAATTTTAGTGGAGTCCCCAGAATTAAACGTGTGTTTAGTGGAATCCCATGGATATAAAAATGTGTGTCCAGTTAGTCACGTTTCCACATGTCTTTGTTTTGAATTTGTATGTATGCTCATAGTTCCAGTCCATCATTTGGTTTCTGATAAATTCCCTTTTTTGAGTCTTGTTCCAGGTACTTTAACTTTGATGTCAATTCTATTCTATTGTATCCTATCCTACTACCTATTCCACCTTACTTGCCTTCTAACACCCTTTCATGATGGCAGGATTAGTTTATCCCTTCTATTCTTGAACTACTGGGTTCCTTCTATTACTAACTTCTAGGTCCAACTGAGTTAGCTCTGAGCTCTAACATGAAGTAGAACCTGCCACGATTGCTGGAAACTTCACTGTTCTTGGATATCTCCTTAAATTACGGTTTCTCATTTTTTGTCACAGGGACACAGACTAAAAAGCTATTTAACAAACAAAGTTTTATCCAAATGTCAAGTAGAGTCAGTTAACTAAGTTTAAAAAAGTGTTACGAAAATAAATGTAAAGGCTTCTTATTTAACAACAATAAGCATTATATTGATATTATGAAACAAGAAAATGCAAAAGGACAAAAGCAACAGTAGCCATTTGCAACAGAATCACTATAGTTAAAAGTAAATTTTATGAATCCATATTTAGTACCAGCAGTTAATATCAAAGACCTTCATGAAGGACAGAATAAGAAATTGGTTTTATTAGTATCTTAAGATCTACAACAGTTAGGAATAAATTTTGTAGTTTTTCTAATTGTAATCACAATCCTACTTATGGTTATATATTAGTATACTACCATATAAACTTATAATATTTAGTAGGAGACATTCCTACAGGTACACGAAAAGGCTCACCTTGGCAGGGTCAACACCTAATAAACTGATTGTGGGGGAAAGACAGATAGATAGATAGATAGAGACACTCAGACACACAGATCTGGCAGCTCTCCTAGATGGCTACATCACTGATCTTCTGTGTAAAAATCACACAGTGATAGGAATAGAAAGGATGAGATGATAAGCAACATATTAGAAAGCAGACATCACCCTCAGCAAAATTAATCAGACTAAAAAGAGGAAAAGGGAGGTAGTTAGAATTACTCTTTCTTGTTGCTGTTGTTTATGTGTGTGGGGGGGTGTTTAGTGTTTATTTCTGAGTGACTAGGTAGATAGTGGGAAATATCAGCAGAGCAGTTTGGGAGGAAAGATGATGGGTTCAGCTGTAGATTTATTAAGTCTGAGATGCCTGAGAGACATCTGAGTAGAAGTTACTAAACACCTGACAGTCAGGAGAGAGGTTAAAATGGAGACAGAGTTTGGAACTAAACAATGTGTAAGTGAAGGTGAACCCATGGATTTGGATTCTATCACCCCAGGGAAGCATGTGGCATGAGAAGTAGAAGGAAAAGGAGGAAGTCCTGGGAAATGCCTACATTTAGGGGGTGCACATATGGAAGAAGACGTGCCCATGGAGGAGACAGAAATATAAGAAAAATAAAAGGAGAGCTAATATGAAACTGAGGGGATAATTATAAAATGTGGGGCTTTTCGACCATATCAAGAGTGATAAAGAGACGATGTAAAGGAGAGACAGAAAAGTTTGTTACCTTTATTGCCCCAGCTAATGATAGCTGTGATAGCCCCAAACTGTCAGTGTGCTACATCCTTATTTGCACGTTATATTTAAATAGGCTATTTGGAACATTCTAGGTTTCTTAAGAATCCCAATACCATGATTCTATGACTCCATTATATAAGGTAGTCATTGTGTGTGAAAATCATGCATATTGAAGTTATCTTTTTATTAAGTTGCTTCCTTTGATGTCTTCATTGTCTACATCAACCACGTTGAGCTCATTCTTCATCTCAATCCTGAGACTATTTTCTACCCAGATGCATGTATAAAAACAACAGAGTCGATACCACACGCTTTCAGTTAAAAGATCTTTAAATGTGTATTCACCAGTGCTCACTATGTGCTCCCCATAATACCCTCCACATATTGACAATCATCTCCACAACCGTTATGGTTGGCATATGGAAACTATTTCAGTAGTGGTTGGGTTAAGCTCTTAGAATAGAGATGATCTCTATATACTGCTCAAATAGATCGGTCTTCTTCAATTCTATAAATCTCGTTCTTGCTCACACAGAGTAGCAGACATACTCACAAGCTTATGCTAAATGTTAAGGAATGTATATTGATTGATAATGTCACTTGCCTGCTTACAGTCTTCAAAGACCACATTTTGTCTTCCAGATATATTCCTTTTTACCACAGCCCCCAAGTCCCCTCATTATCTCATCCATGACTTCTTTTCCAGGCTTGTATCTCATGTCCACACTGTAGACATTGCATGCTTTCCCCAGCCTTTATACTTTTGTATTTATTGTTCCTTCTGCCTGAAATGCTCTTTCCCTATCTAACAACGTCCACTAAATTTTCACATATGTTTTCCATTTTCACACATAATCTCATTTAATTTGGACACCTGCCCTGAAGTTTGGATACTACTACACCCATTTGTATATTGTAAATGGAGCTTTGGAGAGATCAAGGAAGTTTTCCAAAGTCACACAGGTAGGGGGCAGCAGCATAAGGATGTGAACACATGCAGTATGACCCCAAAGTCCATTTTCTTAACCTGCACACTCTGTTCCCTTTTCTCCCTGCAGTCTGGATAAGTTTTACTTGATCTTTGAGGCTCAACCCCCTCCACCAAATAACAGAAGCTTAGAATCTTGGGTACTGAGTCTGTCATAGTTCTTATTATAGATAGTATAATTATTCATTTACCAGTTTGTCTAAAATAATACACTGGTCACCTCTTGAGAATAAGAGCTGTGTGATTTCACTCTATATCCCTGTGAGATGACTGGTACTGCTTATGTTGCAAATAAAGAATTTAAGGTTCAAAAGTTCAAGGGAAGTGAAGAAGAGTACCTAGTTGGAGTGAGACTGAAGCTAGGCCTTGAATCCAGGGCCTGTGACTCTCAACCTCATGTGCCTTTCTTTCCTCTATGTTATCTGTTAATAATAGAACACAACAAAGTCATCCTAAACTATGAAGTGCCTGTTTAGAAAAAGTATTTACGTAATCAATACATACAAACACAATAGACTTAAGACATTAACATGATGAAGGGGAATAGGGCAAAGACTAAGTTGAATACAAACACGATTTATTATTCCATTGTGAAAAGGCAATTACTGCAACATTATCCAAATCTGAATCATGTATTTAATACGTTAATATATCAGCTTGAAGTAAGAAGGGAAGAACTGCAATTAGACTTATGCTGAAAAGTAAATGAATATTTTATTTCATGGATTGCTAATTTTAAAATGATTTTTAAATTTCTAGACCCTTAAAAAGCATCAAAAATAGTTAAGTTCAGTAAAGCATCCAACTGACGATAGCTTAGCACTCCTTCTGTGAAAGTGCTTGATCCAAACTATGCAAGTGCTTGACCCAAACAGGTCAATTAAGATATAACAGTCATGCCTTAAAAAAAAATTAGGAAGTTTATGAACAATGTCTGTCAAGTATGAACTGTGTATTTATGCTTTATAAACCTATCAAAAATAAGAATTTTCTAGAAACGTTTCCTCTGTGCATAATGGCACACAAAGCCTGCTTTATTTCATCCATATACATGAGTAATTAGAATAGCTGGAACTTACTATGATTCGAAAGTTGCATAGTGCAGATTTTCAGTATAACTCACACAAGGCAATCTCCTTAAATGGACTAAATCCAAGTTGTTGCTGTTATCATTTCACGATATAAAAACCTTTCTTTTGCTTGTTCATACTATGACTTTTGTTCAGCTTTTTTTTATCTCCATTGTGTCTACAGTTCTTAGAATAGAGAAGAGGGATGTGTCTTATTTAAATTGACTTGATCATGTACGTTGAATAATGTGACACAGAGGTAGATTCACTTAACCACTTTTGAAGATAATTCCAAAACAGACTGATATCATGAGCTTTTGTGAAAGAAAACAGAGATCATAAATTAATTTGAGATAATATATCTAAAGAGAAACATATTGAAATTCTTTCTGAATTTGAACATACTGGACAATTGATGATATGAACATGCTATGGCCTCTGCAAATGTTACTTATTATCACAACTTATATACCTAAATCAGCCTCAGATACCATAACTAATGTTAGAATTGCTATCTTGGCACTAACTACACTAACACCTAATTTTAAATCTCCAAGTCAAATTTTAAAGTCTTTACACCAAAAATTCTTCAATAAATTCACATTTCCTCAGATACTATAGGGAAATATTTCTCATATCAGTGAATATTCACTGAGATGTCTGGATTAGATGTCCAAATATTTTTCCTAGGGAAACCACTGAATGCTGACTATGACTTTCAGGTCCTACTTATGTAATAGAAATCATTCATTTTCCTTATCCTTCTTGCTAATGCCACAGATCTCTGCCAAAGGAAGTAATAAGGAAGTGTACAAAACAGTCATCCCCCATTTTACTTCTGTGAAAAATTGGCACACAAACAGAGACCAGGATTTGATGGTTGGGAATGTTTATGAGCCACTGAAACTTCCAGATGTAAAGTATTCTGATACTGAGAATAAAATTCAAAGAAGTAAATCCTGACCCTTCTTACTATTCCTCTGCTAATTTTAACCCTCCAGATGATTTTTACTTGAGTCAAATAGAAAAAGAAGAAAAAGTAGAAGCTGCTTCTGGTCAAAGTAAAGAGATATCTATGATGTTCTCAGGGAGTTGGACTGAAATAAGACCATGAGCTCACAGTATTCAGTTTCAGGGACTCTGGAATTCTCTCGGTGTCATTTCTATTCCAGTGAGGGGAACAGTATCCCATGAGTATCCCTCTTGAGGGAAATAGAGCATGTAATATATTAATATCTGAAGTCCTTTTGAGTTTCTATTTTTTTATATTAAAATGCACTATTTCATAGAAAACTAAAAGATAAGTCTAAAAAAGATATGTAATTGTCATTAACCAAGAGAGATTCCACATTAAAAAAGATAAAGCTGGTGGATGGATGGATAGACAGAAAGACAGAGAGGGAGGGAGGGAGGGGTGGGAAAGGGAGGAAGGAAGAGAGGAGGGAGGAAGGGGAGATTTATTAAAGGATTCATCTCACATTGCGTATTTAGTTACACCCTTTTAGGAGAAGGCATTACCTGAAATGACACCACAGTAATGACTGTGAGGAGCTGACTTCTCTGTGGCTTTTTCCTCCATGGACCTTTTCTGCCTATATACACGGTGTGGGTGACCCGTTATGGCCACTGTATCATTGAGTGGTTCAATAAATATGAAGTCCTCATTGAGCTGTATGAATCCCATCTGGAATATATAACATAGAAAGATACGTATGAAATATCATTCGAATAAGTTACTTTCTGGGTTCTCCCACTCACATCCACTCTGTTTTCTTCCATGTATATGCATATGTTTTTCTAGGGAAGCTATGTTAGCAACCCCACTAATAAGGTAACTGTCTTCCCATTTTACTACTTCATCTTTAGGTACTTTATTGCACTAGCATAAACGTCATTTAGTTAGCCTTAGCCTATGTGGGTGGGAGGCTAGATGCCAGCAACAGATGCACAGTAAAAATTCTGGAATGTTAAAGGCTCACTTTGGGAGACCCATGGGGTCACTTACATGTACAGCATGTACAGAAGAGCAATATAGTTTTTAATTGCATACACAGGACAGTACAACATTTTGACAATCATTATTTAATAAAATAATTCATGTAACATATCATGGTAAATGTAGGACACATAAAATTAAAGTTATTATATAAAATAGTCTTAAGCCTTCTACTAAACATTTTTGACAACCCTTGAACAATAAATTACGGAAAAAATGAAGCATCACTTACATAAACAAGTTTCATTTCATATAATGCCATATTTTAAAGTTAGCCAGTTGTGGAGAGAGGGCTAAAAACTGTAAAATATGATTATGATCGGCAAAAAGAACTTATAACAAGTAGGTATTCTTTTATTATAGTGAAGCTAAGCCTAGTCATTTCTTCCCTTCCTTTTTCAGAATTATAACTAGGAAAATATTTTACATGGAAGAATATATAACTTTATCTTTCCAATTTTCATTGTTTTACTCTATTGAAATATATATACAATATATATTTGATTTATATTGTTAACTCTTTAGCAAACTTTTTTAAGAAATAATTCCCTAGAACCTGCATTATTCATACCTAATATGCTAATAAGAAAGTTATCAAATACTGTTTTGCATTAACTTTATAAAAATCATATACAGTTCATTTTAATTTGATTCACATATAATTAGCATAGTAATATAATTATTTCTTCAGATACAGTAATTGTTCCAAACTGAATATATTTTTTAAATATAGGCTAAAAAAAACTTTTCCTTAAAAGAAGAGGTCTTTTTGTTTTGTTTTAATTACTAAAGTGTATTGCATCTTCTATATGGAAAGACCAGGTGATTGCCAATATGCTGATTTTATTCTGTACATTTTATTTTTTATATCAGAATAAAGATATAAGATACCTATTCTTCAGGTATCTTCTATCTTCATTATAAGATAACTAAAGAATAAATCTAAAAATCCTCATCAACTTCATTTTATTGAAGTTTTTATATCACTAATAAAATTCTCAAGTACTAGGATGGCAGCTCCACCACCTAGACTTGTCCCTTTCCCCTCTCTCTCTTCCTGCCTTTTCCTGTCTCTTTCCCAGTTTCTCCCTCTCCCTCTCTTGTTCACACACACACTTGCACACATGCACGCACACAAACATCATTTGTGGGTGGGGATAATGCAAAAAAATGATTTACGCTAATGACTCTTTCAAAATATCAGGCAAGTATATATTTGGGCCATTTTTGTGTAATTTTAATGACTTTCAATGAGTTCTTTTATTTTCCATACATGTTTTCATTCTCTCAAATATGAAATCAGATTGAATTTTAAAGTAGTTACATGAAACACAAAAAATTTTCCCTGGAGCCTAATTTGACGGGAATAAAAGAGTATCAAATATTTTAAAATTTAAGTAATAATTATTAAAGTTGTAGTACATCTACACATGGATTGATAAGCAGTGTCATATTATCATTGATCCAGATTTTGAAAATACAGAACTGTCTTTCTCTTGTCTTATATGTAAATGTGATTCAGAGGTTCAGTGAGTATTCAAAGCCACTAATAAAACTGACAGTGTGACTGATGACTAAGATAATAATTGTTATGATGCTCAGTTTCCCTGAATCATAAACTTGCAATCTGATATATTCTTTCAACAGGTTATAAGCATGTTAAGATTTATACCAATAAACCCTATAAAATTTAATTGCATACTATCATATAAAATTTAATGACCTCAAGGACAGATTCTGGAATTAAGATTATTTCGGTTCATAACCTACTACTATAACTATGAGAAGGTTACAGCATCTTTATACAACAGCTTCATAGTGTTGTTTGCAATATTTTTTAAAAGCATTTTTTAAGCACATGTAATGCCCCTGTCACAGAATCTGATACTGAGTAACCCACTCAATAAATGTTCATTATAATTTTTATTTTATTAATAAAGATAATCATAATAAATATAAGCAGCCAAACATCTGAGATTGTACTGAAGAGCTCAGAGAGTGCAAAGAATTAAAATTTATTAGTCTTTGTATCCCCACACTAGCATATTAAATACTGTCTCAAATAAATGTGGTCTTTTTTTTTAGTTAAAATTTGGAAACCTCTTCATAACACAGCATTCTCTGTGGTATTAGGATCTTATCTATACACATTTTAAAAAACAAGGTCACTTTTAAAAAGAAAAAAATGTTGGAATGATTATAAATGATGACTCATTCATTCAATACATATTTACTGTCTGACCACAGAGCTCCAGACTCATTTCACTCTAGGGCATATTTAGCATCAAGTGTTCAGGTTCTCTACAGGGAAGGGTTTTCTATCTGAGACCAGAATACTATCTAACAGCAGAGGAAGAGCTCTAGCTTGGGTTGGTATCTTTCAAGAAGAATTGCAGGAAATTATGAAGTTTTCTGTGTTCCCACAAAGGGCTCACCTATTCCACTAACAAAATGGATTGTTTTATCTGTGCTATGAATTTACAAGCCATGGAAGAACACAAATTCACATCAACCTCTCTTTAAAAGTCCTCATGTGGGCTTCCCTGGTGGCGCAGTGGTTGAGAGTCCGCCCGCCAATGCAGGGGACACGGGTTCGTGCCCCGGTTCGGGAAGATCCCACATGCCGCGGAGCGGCTGGGCCTGTGAGCCATGGCCGCTGAGCCTCCGCGTCCGGAGCCTGTGCTCCGCAATGGGAGAGGCCACAACAGTGAGAGGCCTGCGTAACGCAAAAAAAAAAAAAAAAAAAGTCCTCCTGTGTTTGACAATCCACAATTAGGCAGCATGCACTTTAGTGCAAATATTGTCCTTTCAGTTTTAGAAGGGAAGAAAATTAATTGTGTATTGACATGGCACAATACAGTCTCTAAAATAAATGCAAACTACATAAGAATTTTCTCCCAGGTTGACCTTTTTAGATTTTTCAAAATGATTTTAACAATTTTGAGGTATTTCATGCAAACATTTGGAAATGAAATTAAAAGTTGTTCTCTGCCTTGTTCCAATCGTCATGTACATTTTCTCATACAATGGCATCTGTTCTATCGTCGCTGAATCTTATTCTCTGATTTGACAATTTAGCAAACATTTCAGTATTTTGCAAATCTACCACTGCTTATGTGAAAATACGTTACCAGCCATTTCTTGTCTTACTGGTTCTGATATTTTACTTTCTCTATTTAGATGCCCCTGTGCTTTTTAAAACAACCATTAACACTGATCTCCATGAAGGTGTGCTGACACTGCCACCAACTTCTAATTACCATATGAAATTTGATTTGGCCAATGAGCATAGATTTTTATATACTGTTGCTTCAATTCACCAAATACAAACGTTTCATTTGTTCAAATTCAAATTAACTATGTCTACTAAAGAGATGCACACAGTCTAAAGTCCTAATGCATATGTCAAAAGCATAAATTTAAAATGACTAAAAAAATTAGAAAGCAACCTGGCACTCTCCAGTCTTGCTTCCATTCCTACCAGGTTAACTACTTCAGTTCCCCTGCCTCACTTCCTATTCACTTAAGGAACTGAAGCACTACTATAGCTACTACCTCGTTTTCTTTTCATTCTTCTATGTTCCTTTCTGGAAATTTTCTTTATTTTCCAGAACCTCAGTTTTCTAGGTAAACTTTGCGTGGACTAGCTGAAGGTATATATCTGAGGCTCAAACTGCATATGGTGAGGGTCTTTAATAATATCCTATTTTTAAAAATATATAGCATATCACAAGAAGTAAATACCATTAGTGTGTGGTAGATCATTATAATTTCAGGCTGTAAGAAGACTGGAGGGATAACAGAATTTGGATAAAACTAGGGATAAGTTGCTCCTTATGAGAGGGTAAAGGGCAAAGAGGACGTGGAATCTAGGAAATAGTTTAAGAAGATGCCTGGCTTGAGTAGAGAAATAGGAAAATGTAGACAAAAAATAAGATGAACCAATATAATTGAAAACATTAAATGACAAAGTTCTTGACAGGAAAAGGAAAATCAATGTCCTGAGGGTCTGAAGATTTTTAGCCCATTGTCCGACTATAAAGTATAGGAGAGAATCTCTGAGATAGAAGCATAAGCGTTTGATTTCTAAAAAGCAGTAACAGAAGTTGCTGAAAGGATCTGGCATCAGTATACTGCTTGTAAAAATATTTTATACAAATGTCTCATACTCTACATGATGTGTACTTCACACATGTTAAGTTTGACTATTTTTGAAAAAATTCTCTTGTATGGTAATGCTATAGTACACATCTCATTAAGTATATAGTTTAAAATGTAAGCATAATACAGGGATTGACATAAATTATAATAGTATAAATTTATTTTATGCTTTATTCAAATAAAACATCATTATCAATATTCCTGTAAATGGGAGTGGCTTTTCGTGCCTTTGTATATTCTATACGTACACATAAATCTGCAGGAAAACACACTTCTGACGCCGTATCTATCCTATTAACCATATCACATTAAAATACTCTCCTGACTTGATCTTTTCAAGGTTTCCGCTTTACACCATGAGGATCAACTCCAAATAAAGATATATAAATTATAAGATCATGATAAACTCTTGCCTACTTCTCCATTTAAACTTCACATTTAACCACCACAGACAAATTTTATTGTGTGAACAAACTTTATATTTTAACAATTTCAGAATAACTTTTAGTTGCACGGTCACATCTTGGTACGCTGCACATGCTGTTTTCTCTTTCCAGAAAGTCACTGTTGGTATGGAGAGTTATTTCTTCAAAATCAAGCCAACCCTATCCTCTCTCCAAAGTAACCACCGCCTGCTCTATCCACTTATGTACCTTTTCTGTTCTTTCACTATTAGGCCCCCTGTAAATGTTGCTTACAGGACCCTCTGATTAGACCATGAGCTATTTCAGGGAATGCTTGGGGTGTAGTCCTTGTCATCAGGCCTCAATGAGCAAGGACTGGTATACAGCAGGTGCTCAGGCAATGCTGTTTTAACTCAATGTATTCTTCCCTTTTGAGATAAAAGAAAATGTATCCATTTGCTGCTCTGAACAACATTCTACCTGTGACTCCATCTGGGGGAAAATTACAATTTGATTTCTTCCTCTGGCATTTCCAGTGTTGATTTCCCAGTGTGTCCAAGTTTTATCTTTAGGAAAACTTTTCATGTGACCACACTGTTAACATCATTCCATTTACTTTCCCTGCCAAAGGGGCTTCAAAAAGAATCATGAAATGACAATGGTAGAAGGAAACTTAGAATCATCCGGCCATCTGGAGTTTTAAAATCAAGAAAACCAAGGCTTAGAAATCTTGCATGTCTTGCCTAAAATCACACAGAGAGTTCATGGGAATGTCAGGGCTAGAAGCTAAGCCTCTCAATTTCCAAATTGATATCTGATTTTAATACATCACTTTAATAAATCTGCTTGCTACCTACCTTCTCCTTACATTTCCGCCCACATTCTAGTTTCCCCCACTGAACTGGGAAATTGTTCTGAGGCCACCCATCATGTCCTTTCCTTTTTTCTCCTCCCTCGGGCATTTGACCCTTGACAACTTTTCTCCTCCACGAATATTCCATGACTCTACGTCTCTTGTTCTCTAGCAACTGTTTCTATTTCCTTAAACAGATCCTGTTCCTCACTCCAAAGCAGGTCTCCAGTCAGCAATCGTTTCTCTGCATTTATCCCTCCCAAGGGATTTATAACCCCCAACGGAAATGATTCCCAAACCCCCCACATCCAGGCCACTGCTTCCATTGCATAGACATCCCCCCACACTAGCACCTCCTCTCTAAGTCTGTATCTCTATGCATGACCCTTTTTTACTTACCCAGGCTAAAAAGCTATATAGTCCTTTCCTCTTCCCTTTTCAAACTTATTTTTAAATATTTATAAGAAAACAAGTATAGAAGAAAATAACATGCCTGTATGCCAGATACTGTATATATACCTTATTTCATTTAAACAAACAGCCAGCTTGGGATACCTATGTTAATGTCACACGCTTTATAGTTGCAAAAAAAGCAAGTTTCAAAAAGATTATGTCCTAAGGTCACAAATCAGTGTGTGGTGAGGACAGGATTCAAACCAAAGGCCGCCTGGCTTGGAGCACATGCTGCCTCTGTGAGGCTATCTGAAAAGGCTAGGCCTGCCACAGGGATGCTGCTCCAAATAACTCTCATCTTCAAAAACTTCTGCACTGAGGATCTGACATCAACCACAACACCTCACAGATGGTAGATGTCCAAAATTTGATATCAAGAGCAAGGCCAGGCCCCATCCCTCACAAAGCAGAAGACAAAAGTACCGCATTAGGCTCTGAACTTTATCTTGAGCTGTTTTATGTGATCAGCCTGTGAGCTGCCAAAGTCACACTGGCTTTCTGAGTGTGCTGAGGGTTTCATCTCCAGGCCTCCTTCAATGGTGGAAACCCAATCACTCCCCCATGGCAGATTTGGGAGAACAGTTCAAGGTTTTCGTTTTTCTTTCCTTCTTTCTTTCTTTCAATTCTCTCTTCTGTTTTTTTTTCTTAAAATTGCTTTCTGATCATAAAATCAGAACTTTTAAATAGCAGAATATTTTTAAAATATAGTTAAAAAAAAGAAAATAGTCATCCCAAATCCCATCATATAGAATTATACGTGTATGTATATACATATTTCTTTCTAGTCTATTAACATATATAAGTGTCTATGTATCTGTATGTGTACATGCATATACCTATACACATGTATACACGTTAAAGTTTCATATTCTACTTTATTTTCCCACTTAAGAAAAGCTTAATAACGATTTTGTTTCTTAATAGTATCAAATAATCTTTATAAGTTGGTTTTTAATTGCTGAATAATAACTTATCTTCTAAATATATCATAATCTTATTAGCTATTCATTCATGCAACCCTCTACTAAACAAAATGCTTATGAGTATGAACTTTGTACATCCAGAGCTCAGGGTATAGCAGTGAACAAGGCTGAAAAGCCCCATCACCAACTTACACCTCAGGAGGGAAGACAATGTGTTATTTGTTCAACTGGGTCAAAGTTACACATAAAATTTCTCCCTCAACATTTGTTAATAAGCCTTACATTGATGATTTGTACACTTATTTATGTCTGTATTCTATGTCACAATAAAAACCAAGGTTACAATATAGCTTGGAAGTATCCCACCATCTACCTAAGGAAAAAGGCAGGAGCTGAAAGTGAACATTCAGAGAAGATGAACTAATTCTCCTCCACGAACAAGTAAGTGAAGGACCTCAGGGGCTCAGGAGCAGCTCTGAAGAGGAAAGTCTCCTAAGAACCCATAAATGTGGCCCATGAGAGTGAGAGAGTCCACTGTAGGCACCTGTCATAAAGCTCAGCCACACCACTCATGACCCCACAGGTCACCTAAGCACCCTTCTCCTTCTCGCTTCCCTTAGAGCTTCAACCCTACGGGATGCAGAGGAACCCCAGGGTGCTGAGCAGGAGGGTGACAGCTCTAGATGGGGAATAATGAGGACCTGACTCAGTGTCCCCATTCCTCACTGCAGGTGATGAGTTCTCAGAAAGTCTGAATGTGAAGAGCGTGCGTCAGAGAGAAATTTTAAATTTATGTGAATTTGGATGTTTTAATGATCATAGATAAATATTCTGATTACCAGAGATTTTTGTGACTAAATTCACCAGGGGACTTCTCAAAACCTGAGAATAAACAACACCAGAAGGAAGACCAGAAAAACAAATATGAACAAACAAAATGCAAACTACTTGTTTTATTATGATAATCCTTGAGTCCTGTTTACTCAATGAAAAGTTATTAACATATAATATGAACTCAGCTGCCAAATACTATGAAGGGGTGAGAGAGTGATGTGGGGATGGCCTTTTGGGTGAGGTGACATCTGAGCAGGGACCTACGGTATGGGAGATGGCCAGGCCAAGATGTAGTGGGAGAGGTCATTCTAGGCAAAGAGAGAAACCAAGACATTTAAGGAAAAGCAAAGCTAGAGCAGCTGGAGCAGCGTGATATATGGGAAATGATAATCAGAAAGGAGCCCAAGGCATTAACCCATAGCAGTGTCAACCTATGGGATTAGTTATTTAGAAATAAACCCGGATGAAATCCTACTTTGGTTTTTAGCCCATCTACCTTTTCTTAAGACACTGGTTACAGATCTTACCGTAGGACGCCTCATGATGGCCTTCTGTGTTATGTTCTTTCAACAGAGTCTTATTTTATCTACATAATAATTACACAGGGATAGATTTCACTTCTACAATTGAAAAAAAATACGTTTTCTCTCCTGTTTTCTTAAGAACCATTGCCTTCTTCTAACTTTTCCCCAACATTTGACAAAGATACGGATTTTAAACATTTCAAAAATGTTCCTTTTAAACTCCATTATAAACATCACAAGTATGATAATAAATAGAAGCTGTTGTATGTTAAAGAAGTGAAAAGGATAAAGGAGGGAAGGATATACAGTGGAAAAAAAGACAGCCTCTTCAATAAGTGGTGCTGGGAAAACTGGACAGGTACATGCAAAAGTATGAAATTAGAACACTCCCTAACACCATACACAAAAATAAACTCAAAATGAGTTAAAGACCTACATGTAAGGCCAGACACTATCAAACTCTTAGAGGAAAACACAGGCAGAACACTATACGACATAAATCACAGCAAGATCCTTTTTGACCCATCTCCTAGAGAAATGGAAATAAAAACACAAATAAACAAATGGGACCTAATGAAACTTAAAAGCTTTTGCACAGCAAAGGATACCTTAAACAAGACCAAAAGACAACCCTCAGAATGGGAGAAAATATTTGCAAATGAAGCAACTGACAAAGGATTAATCTCCAAAATTTATAAGCAACGCATACAGCTCAATAACAAAAAAACAAACAACCCAATCCAAAAATGGGCAGAAGAACTAAATAGACATTTCTCCAAAGAAGATATACAGATTGCCAACAAACACATGAAAGAATGCTCAACATCATTAATCATTAGAGAAATACAAGTCAAAACTACAATGAGATATCATCTCACACCGGTCAGAATGGCCATCATCAAAAAATCTAGAAACAATAAATGTTGGAGAGGGTGTGGAGAAAAGGGAACCCTCTTGCACTGTTGGTGGGAATGTAAATTGATACAGCCACTATGGAGAACAGTATGGAGGTTCCTTAAAAAACTACAAATAGAACTACCATACGACCCAGCAATCCCACTACTGGTCATATACCCTGAGAAAACCATAAATCAAAAAGAGTCATGTACGAAAATGTGCATTGCAGCTCTATTTACAATAGCCAGGACATGGAAGCAACCTAAGTGTCCATCAACAGATGAATGGACAAAGAAGATGTGGCACATATATACAATGGAATATTACTCAGCCATAAAAAGAAACAAAATTGAGTTATTTGTAGTGAGGTGGATGGACCTGGAGTCTGTCATACAGAGTGAAGTAAGTCAGAAGGAGAAAAACAAATACCGTATGCTAACACATATATATGGAATCTAAGAAAAAAAAATGTCATGAAGAGATTAGTGGTAGGACGGGAATAAAACACAGACCTACTAGAGCATGGACTTGAGGATATGGGGAGGGGGACGGGTAAGCTGTGACAAAGTGAGAGAGTGGCATGGACATATATACACTACCAAATGTAAAATAGATAGCAAGTGGGAAGCAGCCGCATAGCACAGGGAGTTCAGCTCTGTGTTTTGTGACCACCTAGAGGGGGGTGGGATAGGGAGGGTGGAAGGGAGGGAGACGCAGAGGGAAGAGATATGGGAACATATGTATATGTATAACTGATTCACTTTGTTGTAAAGCAGAAACTAACACACCATTGTAAAACAGTTATACTCCAATAATGATGTTAAAAAAAAAAGAAGTGAAAAGAAAGGGGTAAAAACTGGTAAAGTGGAAAATGAATGCTCCCTCCTAACATTTAGTTATCCAAAATAATTGATTTTTTGGTTCATATAACGGTTATCTATTTTCTCATTTTATAGTACAATTTCTACTCATGTCAAGAAAAGCTATTGATTTTCATATACTTTCTTATATCCATTCACTTTAATATAGTCTGTTATTGGTTATAATGACTTTTTTATATCTTTAAATAAGCGAAAAACAAGCTGAGAAGTAGTAAATTCAGTTTTAAATCTACTTTTATGTTTATCAATCAGTCTAGCCAAAAGTTATTATGTTCCACTGTATCTTCCTGGTGCTTATTAATGTTCATTACAAATGTACCTACTGAATACCCACAACATTGCAGTAGGCAAGGCATTGAGGATTCAAAGATGAAGACAGATTTAACCTGCATTTTCATGGACCTCATAAATTAGGGAGAAAGGCAGGAAAAAAATAAAGTATTCAGACAAGTATACTTAGGATGATATAAAGTGGGAAAAGTATCATTAAAGAAACAAACAAGGATCTGAGAGAAACAGAGCACAGGTTAGGATACCAGAGATGGTGGCCCAATAAGACCTATCTAAGGAGATAACATTAGAGGCAAGACCTAAAGAAGGAGCCAGCCATAGGAAACAGAATATAAGTGAGAGGAGAGTGGTATTTTAGGTGCAGGAGGCCATATACCAAGGCTATGACCCTGAAAGATAGATGGGAGGAACTCAATGTATCAACTTTGAGTTTATAAAAGTGTACAATTTAAAATTATTACTTATGACAATATATGCTTGTGTTTCATATGTTTATGTCACAGTAAAACTTATTTTTTAAAGGAGAAACAAAGAATAAACAATAAAACCATATTACTTAGCGATACAGAAGCAAAGTAAGTACTAAAAGAAATGCAACTGCTCCTAAAGGACAGAAGTCAAAGATGGAAAGGAGAAGGCAAGAAAGTTTATTTTTTACACTATAATTTTTGCAATAAGTATTGACTTTTCTAACAATATATATGAATGACTTAGACTACATTTTAATTTAATAAAGAGGTTGAAATAGAGGGACACAAGACTTGTTGGGAGGCTACTGCAGTGATCAAAGCAATAAATAATGGTGGCATCAGTTTAAAGTCTATCAGTGAGAAATACCTATAGATAAACCAGAATACAGTTAAAGAAGTGATGTGGAGATGGAAGTGGTGGCAGGAGTCACAGAGAAATAATTATTGCAGCAAAAACAGAACAGAGGGGTTGGCAGGGCATGACTCTTGTAGAGCTCTGAAGACCATGATAAGACATTTAGATTGTATGTGAAGTATAACTGGAAGCAACTGACAGTGTACGGCGTAATTTGATACATTTTTAAGAAAGTCATTCTTATTCTTTTTTGGAAAGCAGACTATAGGGTGACAAGAGTAGAATCAGGGAGACCAGTTTGAAGTCACTAATAGTTCAAGTGCAAGATCATGATGGGTAGACCAAGAAAGCAACACATGGAGGCTGAACTAAGGATGTGGACAAAAGTAAACACATTTGAGATTAATTTTGGCTTCTCATACAAACCAGAGAGCAACCACCCAAGTTTGTTAATGTTTTAGATGTTTGTACACAGAGAGACAATAACACAGAGAATGAAAGATGACTCCAGAGTTTCTGGCTTAGGTACTCAAAAAAGGAAGATAAATGTTTGTAATTGAGATTAAATTGTCAAATACTTAGGATGAAATTTAGATTGTCGGGGCAGATAATCAAAATATCTGACAGGGCTGTCTTAGGTTTGATATATCTGTGAAACCTCTAATTAGAGAAATCAAGTAGACAGTTGGGGTGTGGAGCTTTGTGGAGAGTCTTAACCTAGAGACATGTATCTGGGAGCTGCCAACATAAAGATAATTTTTCAATTCACAGTGATGAGTAATGTTATCCAGAAAGAGAATATATAGAGAGGACAGAAGAGAGCTTAAGACTAAACCTGATGACCCTAACACTGAGGAGAGTAGCAATTAGCAAAGGAGACTGAGGAGGAAGGGCTAGCGAGGTTAAAGGAAAAGTAGGAGCTTGTACAGCTGACTTTTCATAATCAGAATTAACTCTTTCTAGAAATGGCTTTAAAGAAAAAACAGGAATAAGTTCTTATTCGGTTCACTCTGAAGAAGCTCTTACCCTGTCTAACCCATAGTGCCCAAGTTAAAAATGAGTAGTCCTACACATGATAATCAAACACATGTGTTCATGCTGCTGTTAAATTCAGCAACGAAAACTGAGCCAAAGAACACTCTCTTGCCTGTATCAATCAGGATTCTCAAAAGTCATAACAGTGTGAGTTTCTTTTGTTGCAAATGAGAGAATTCTATGTGTTCCATTTTGTTGAGTCCTTCAGAGAATTTAAATGTATTAACTAACTTTGCTTGACCTGTCATTTTTTTGTAACAGGTGGCTTCCAACTTGCCACCCACCCTAGCACTTAATGAGTTGGTGCACACTGGGCTGTGCACCTAGCTCTTAAAGGGTTAGTCTCTGGGCAGCTGTTCAGAGGCCCTCACCATGGTGATGAGCACTCACAGCACTTATCTCATGCAATTCCAGCCCAGTTATGTGCTTTAAGTGGAACTGAATGAGACCACTGAGAAAGCTGCACAGCTGTGATTTGGGGAAGTACTCATCACTGCCAGGTCTTACTGGTGACCTCACAATTAAGATGTTGCCAACCTCCTACATACCCCTAGAGAGTAGATACGAATTCACTTCACCATGGAAACAAGATTAGCGGAGCAAACTACTCAAGGACCACAGCACTGGTACTCAAAGACATGGAAAATGTGCTGCAACTTATTTTCCAGATTCAAGAAAGGTCAAATAAATACAATAATTCATAAGTTCAACAATATTTACACACTATGTGTCAGCTCTTGTGCTAGATGCTGGAAACACAGCAGGGCACAAAATGGTAATTTTAAAACAGACAAGCTTAAGTAACTTTTTTAATAATTAAGGAGTTTGCTTACTGTAGATGTTAAGTCCTCTTTCTCATCTGCAACCCCATCAGCAAAACATGGGGGTTTTCCCCCACGTAGGACCCTTGGATAATTCAAAGAGTTTCCCCTAGCCCTATTTTGATGGTATTAAGTAATATCCAAGAAATTACCTTGGTGGTTTTTTCCCTTAAAGGGAGCAATAAATCTTGGACCAGCAAAGTTCTTTCTCACATGGCCTGTTTCTTAACTACAAGATCCTCAAATGCAAACGTCTGATTAGGGAGAGCAGAAAGAACACATTTTTGCTTTTTTTCTTTACTGTCTCTTTCATACATGTCCCATCAGTGAGTACAGAGGCTCAAGAAGCTCATGTACTATCAGGCTGATTTATTAGAGGTTACTTTCGGAGGTCATACACCTGAAGAGCCAAAATAATCTGGTATAAACCAGGAAACCCACTGTGTTCTGAACATACCTGACCACATCAGGAATATTATGTCTGAGCATCACATTATAAATAAAAGCATATCCAAACAAGAAATTAGGGGTCAGTTTGTTCCAAATTCCACCCAGAGAAGAAATGCATTTGTCAACATCCCTGATAAATATTTAATATTCTGTTTATGCATTTCAATCAGGAATAGAAAAATCACCACTCTGAAGCAATGTAGGCCTCTAACTGGACAGAGGTAACTCTCAGAAAGATTAATAAAAAAGGTCTAAAAGGCTTTCTTCAAAACTACTTTAAACCAGGAGTTCTGATTCTGCATCCTAAGCCCCTTTTCACATTCATATAACAAATACTCTCATGGCCTCTCTGTATGTGTCCAGTTTCTCTAACCAGTCCTGATTTGAAATAGGTTCCCTACCCTTCTTCATCCTTTTCATTTTACTTGGATATTCTCTAGTTTATACATGTCACTCTTAGGTTTGATTTTCTTTTATTTTAAAATATGGAAGTGAATATTAAATGAAAAATGTCCTTAGAAAAGAGGATGAGTTGAAAAAAGAGACTGCAAGAAAAGTAACATTAAAAGCTTGGTACAGACTGGTATAGGATAATAACTGGAAAGTGTTTCCATTTATTACTTTTTATCATTCTTTATTAGGAAATATTTCAAATTTGTAGATATATATGGGATATAGAGTGCCCAGTAATCCACTCCTATTATTTAAGAGATGTTAACATTTATTTGCTGTAGATTACTTTTTAAAAACCTAACAATTCATTGATTCAGTTGAAGTAGACCTGCACACCTTCCCAAAACAAATCCCTTTTTCTTACTGCTCAGAGGTAACTACTACACTGAAGACATGCCTATCTTTTGTACTCATGTTTTAAACTTTCACTACATATTGACTCACTATTACAAGTATAGCAGTGAACATACTTGTACCTATTTAAAAGGGTTCACTCCAGTGGTTGAATTGAGGATAGATTACAGAGGGGGAGACTGTCATACTGAGTGAAGTAAGTCAGACAGAAAGATAAATATCATATGATATCACTTACATGTGAAATCTAAAAAAAAATAAAGGGGACAAATGAACTCATTTACAAAACGGAAGTGGAGTCACGGATATAGAAGACAAACTCATAGTTACAGGGGATAAGGGGGTGCGGGGGCGATAAATTGGGAGATTGGGACTGACATTTACACACTACTATATATAAAATAGATAACTAATAAGAACTTGCTGTATAGCACGGAGAACTCTACTCAATACTCTGTAATGGCCTATATGGGAAAAGAATCTAAAAAAAAAAGAGTGGAGGGGATTCCCTGGTGGTGCAGTGGTTAAGAATCCACCTGCCAGTGCAGGGGACATGGGTACAAGACCTGGTCTGGGAAGATGCCACATGCCGCAGAGCAACTAAGCCCATGCACCACAACTACTGAGCCTGTGCACCACAACTACTGAGCCTGCACTCTAGAGCCCACGAGCCAGAACTACTGTCCCATGTGCCACAACTACTGAAGCCCGCGTGCCTAGAGCCCATGCTCCACAACAAGGGAAGTCGCTGCAATGAGAAGCCTGCGCACTGCAACAAAGAGTAGCCCCTGCTTGCTGCAACTAGAAAAAGCCTGAGCTCAGCAATGAAGACCCAGTGCAGACAAAAAAAATAAATAAATTTTAAAACCAAAACTAAAACAAAATTCCTTTAAAAAAAAAAAGAGTGGATATATGTATAACTGATTAACTTTGCTGTACACCTGAAACTAACACAACATTGTAAATCAACTATACTCCAATAAAAAATTTTTTTAAATTACAAAATCTGAATCACTGAGCTGTATATTAGAAACTAACACAATATTGTAAATCAACTAAACTTCAATTAAAATAAACTGCATTAAAAAAGAAGAAGTGATTGGTGGCTTGAGCTAGGGTAGTATTAATGGCAATGGAGTTTCATCAGATTCAGGATAAATTTTGAAGATAGAGCAAAGAGATCATACGGTGTTTGAATGTGCATTTTGAAAGAAAGAGAGGAATTCAGGACCACAATATTATTTTGACCTTTGCCAAATGGAAATACACAGTTGACCATAAATAAGACAAAGAATAATGTGGGGAGAGCAGAATGGGGGGGTTGGGCGGGGGGAGAACCAACAGTTTGGAACATGCCGAGTTTGATATTATCTATTAGACCTCATCTTGAAATGTCAAATAGGTAGCTAGACATACAAACTGGGAGCTCAGCAGAGAGGTTTGAACTAGAGTTACTTATTTTGGAGTCACTGACATATAGTTGGCATTTAAACCATGAGAATGGATAAGATCGACACATAAGTATATATAGAGAAGACTAAAAAAAGGCCCATGACTGAGCCCTAGGGCACACCAGTGTAAAGAAGGTGCAGATAATAGGAAGACTGAATGAAGCAGCCTGAGAGGGTGCATGTGGATTCTGGAAGGCAAGTGATAAAAATACATATTAAGAAGGAGGAAGGGCACGGTTAGCTCTCTCCAATGCTGCTGATAGAGAAGATGAAGACTGAAAATCAGTAGGCCTAAGTAAATATTCCTATCAGCTCCGTATCCTTTGTCCTTTGCAGTTAACTATTCTGAAATATAGATACTTACTTGTTTATAATTTGAATAAAAATTTAGATACAACTACCATTCAATTCCTTATTTCATTAATGCTAAATGCAATATAAATTTAGCATTAATGGGAAAACTGTCCAATCTCAAAATTCATCACACATACTTATGGATTTTGCAACTTTAACACTGATGAATGGAATCCCTGCAGAGTGAAAGGAAACTGAAATGAGGAAAAATAAAATATTTGAGAGCACTCCACCATGAACAGACAGAGAAGTAACTGGGGTGTAATTCTTGTGAAATAGATAATACATGGTAATTTTCACTCTGTCATCTATCTTGGTTCTAATAAAGTGTAAGAGTTATGCCATTTTATTCCATCTAAACTTTTATTTAAACTAATGGTAGAACTTGTTTATTCTTGTAAGTTTTATATTGTCATATGCAGCCAAGCTATTAAAAATACTCTGGGATTTTAACTCCATGATCCAACAAATTAGCAAATGCTTATAGATTCTTAGCATTTCCAAATTGAATGAGAATCATATTAATGCTGTTATCTAAGAGACTGATTAAAATTATTGTATAGGCAGAGTCAAATACAGAAGCATGATGCTTCCTAGAAACCTCTTTCCCGGTTGATATTAGTACTCTTAAGATACCTTCATTTAAATAGCTAGAAATCTACCTAAATACTCTCATCCCAAATGATTAAAGAGTCACTTTTAAAAGATAACTACAAAGCATCTTACTTAAAAGAAAAAAAAGGTTATTCAAAACTCTGAAAGGAGATCTTTCGCTGAACTTAAACTAAAAATGCAAAATGAATTGAGAAAACATTTATAATAAATATAATAAATATGATCACGTCAATTCTGTAAATGACAATGGCTAAGACCCTAACAGCCAAATGAGCAAATGATCTGTACAATTCACAAAGGAAGAAAACAGGGCTTCCCTGGTGGTGCAGTGGTTAAGAATCCACGTGCCAATGCAGGGGACACAGGTTCGAACCCTGGTCCGGGAAGATCCCACATGCCAGGGAGCAACTAAACCCGTGCACCACAACTACTGAGCCTGCGCTCTAGAGCCCACGCACCACAACTACTGAGCCTGTGTGCCACAACTACTGAAGCTCACGCACCTACAGCCCGTGCTCCACAACAAGAGAAACCACCACAATGAGAAGCCCGCACGCCACAATGAAGAGTAGTTCCCGCCTGCTGCAACTAGAGAAAGCCCGTGCACAGCAACGAAGACCCAACGCAGCTAAAAATAAAAATAAACAAATAATTTTATTTTTTTAAAAAAGAAAACAAATAGAGAAACAGGCATAGAACAGTGGTCATCCTGGCTAGTAATTAAAGGAATGTAAATTGCCACAATCAGGGACAATTTCACTGTTTCAAATAGTAGTTTTACAAATAAGCATATAAAATTATACTTCATATTGGCTAAAATAGTCAGCCTGGTGCGATCAGAATTTGCTAGTGGCCTCATAGCTTAGTTCCCTCTGGGAAATCCTTGTAGAACCATGTTACTTATAGCTTTGGACTCAGCAATTGCAGTTCTGGTAATTTATTCTTTGGATACACTCAAAATAAGAACTTCTGGCTTGGCTTTATTAAAATCAACCATATAAAAGTATTAAAGAAAAACATATGTGAGAGATACGATTATAACTTTGGAGTAGGGAAAATCTTCTGAAAGAAGTATCACAAAGTAGCAACCACATAGGATAATATTCACGATTCAAATTTGTAAAATAAATGGAAGCCATTTGGAGTCCACCATTAAGGAAATAATAAGCTAAATTACGCTATATTCAGTGAAAACACATGTTATCGCCTCTGTAAATTTGACTTCACTGAAGTCTATGTGGCAATACTGTAAAATGCATGTAATATGTTGTTTCTTTAAAGATGTACATACACTTTAATTTGAACTTTTAAAACAACTCAAAAAATCATATGGAAACAAACTGGTAATAAAAACAGTATACTAAAATTATAACTGTTTATAAGTAGTGGAAATATGAACATATCTCTATTTTTAAAAAAAATTTATGATTACACTATTCTCATAATAAATATATATGTATTCAATATAATATATTAATATATTTAATATAATATAATTAAATAATAAATAAATAATATAATATTAATATATTTAATTTAATATATATGTATTAAATATATATATGTACACACATACAGTGACCTTTAATTACACAAGCAATACACAAGGTCTCCAACAAAATGGTTTTCAAAATTATAAATAAGTTTAAAGATCTCTTTGATCATCATCCTCAATCACAGACTCCTTCACTTATCTCCAAAAATATTCACTATTATCAATTTGATCTAATTCCTTCTAGATCTTTTTATATCTTTATACATACACATGTAGACACCCACCAGAAAATACATAGTACAGTGAGTTCTTTTTAACATAAAGAGCAACATAATTTATGTGTCCTTCTACAACTTGCTTTTTATTCAAATTCAGCTCTGTACTTGGAGACTTTGGAGAAGTCTTTGGAGAAGAAGAGGACTTCTTAAAGAAGCACCAAAATGCAGCAATCATATTGGACAATATTATCAAATTTGACCACATTAAAAAGTAGAAACGTTGTATGACAAAACATAAATAAACCTGGCAGACTGGAAGAAAATACTTGCAACATATATAACAAAGGAATTTTCTTTACTAACACATAATTCTGAGATAGACAGGTAATCCAGTAGAATTCCCAAATTACATGACAGGAAATCCTTAGTAGAAGAAACCCTAGTGACCAATGACATAAAAAGATGATCAACCTGCCCAATAACAAAGGAAATTAAAATGGAAACAATAACAGAATGCTATTTGACAGTTTAAATTGGTATAAATCCTTTGGAGAGCAATTTTATACTATCTCTTAAATGAAAATGTGCATACTTAATGCCTCAGCAGTTTCACAAAAAAGAAAATACTTGCACGCATGCATAAGTGAAAGGGCAAGTACAAGACTGGGAATGCAAATTGTTTCTCACCATTAAAAAAAAAAGAAGAAAACAACCTAAATGACCTCAGTATGGATCAATCTATAAGAATAAGATGGTTATAAAATATACATTTTTTAAAGATAAGTAATAGCTATTTAGTATTTACTCTGCAAATTCACTATTTCTAACCTGAAATGACACATCAGCACTAGAATACATGGATTTATTTGAAAAATTGGAGGTTCTCTTATCTCACTACCTACCGAGACTTCATTTCCATTTGGCCAGCATTTATCATTCATATGCTTGAAATTAATTATGTTAATTAAGGTTTTGGTTGATTTGGTAGAGTCAACATATTAATTTGAGTGTTTCATTTGCCTTTCATAAAATATTATGAATTTATTCTCCCCTTGTAAAAGCACTTAGCCCACTCCTTAGACTGTGAACATACGAATGCATGTTCTCTTCTCATTCCTATTTCCTACACAGTCTTCTGAAATTTTTGAAGGCCACGTGGGAAATTGAAGCCTATAAGAAAGCAAGCAAATCATCATCTCTGTGGGTGTGC
The DNA here is from genome assembly GCF_026419965.1 of Kogia breviceps. Taxonomy (NCBI): domain Eukaryota; kingdom Metazoa; phylum Chordata; class Mammalia; order Artiodactyla; family Physeteridae; genus Kogia; species Kogia breviceps. Next base: position 107,247,716 of record NC_081313.1, on the reverse strand, counting down.
ATTTTATAGTTACTTTGATCACTTGGCCATGGGAAGTCACTATGTCACTTATCTGTACTTGAATGGGGAAGTGCTAGAGTCCTTTTGGAGATCAGTTCCTGGATGGCATTTTTGCACTAAAAATTTGAAAGAAATTTTAGGGAAAGAATGTTGGTGAGAAAATTTTATTTAACTGCTCAATCAACCAACAGACATTTCCTGGAATGCAAGGGGTAATTAGTTTTATACATTTTCTCTCAAACCTATTTAAACAAATTAATGTAGACACTGCACATGGGTACACTATTACTTATTTTAACCTAATTTAACATTCTGCATTCACTTAATTAATTTCAAAATAGGTAGCATTTTGAAAGATCTAGAAAATTATTTACTGAATTGACCAAAACATTTTCTATCTCTGTTTACCATCTCCATTTTATTTAACAAACACATTTATACTCCTTACAAGGATGACAGACACAAATACATCATAAGTAACTTAAAAGATGAAGATATCGAAGCACTCTGAGGTTAAGTACACTGTCTAAGGTAACACAGCTAGCAGGGAGTACAGGGGAGCATGGATTCAAAACCACACACTTTGGCTCCTGAGTCCACACTCTTAATTTAAAGGAGCCAAGAGTACTCCAAAAGTAAGCTTGTTTCCTCTGGCATTTCATTTTCAAACATTAATGACTAAGTTTTTTTGGTTTTCCCCTCAAACTGACTACTGAACTCTTAAAAAAAAAAAAAAACTATTTAGTTTTAGCTGCATGTAAAATGAGCTTTTCCTAAATGGAGGGGTTTTTTTGGCAAGGGAGCGGGGGGTGTTTGGTTGTTGTATATGAAATTGCTTTTTATTGAAGGTCAAATATTCATATTGACAATTTCATACAATTCAACCTATCCACAAGAAACCTCAAGCATAAAGGAAAAGGCAAAGGACATGGCACTGGAAGACCAAACTCAACATCTGCTCCATCACGTGGGACCTGTGTGAGCTTAAGCAAGTAATATAACCTCAGTGGTCCTTGTTTTCCCCATTGGTAGTGTGGGAATACTAAGATATGTTGATCATGGCTACTGAAAATTGACAGTTTAATCTGTAAAATGTTCTCATCAACTATAACGTACAAAACAAACAGTATGTACTATTCTAAAGAACAGTGCCAAAGCCCTAATTACAAAAGGTGGACACTTCCAAAGCATTTGCCTAACTCAAAACATGCTTCCTACAAAATATAAAAATAAGCCATCTCAGGCAATTATAACTGAATTATTCATCCACCCAGAAAACTAAAAGCCAATGGCCCTGATCAGAATGGAAGATCTGATATCACTGAATTAAAAAATGAAAGGTTAGGTGCTCTGTAGTTTTGTCTCAAAACTGAAGCTGCCACGGGCCATTGGATATTGAACAACATGGGCTTCTTCACCACGACTTCATGGAGCATCCCACCACATGCTGTGAGATGAGATCACCTTAGTTACCCAAAGGATCTTATAGACTAACATGTTCCAAATCAGGGATACGAACACAAGGAACAGCACACAAAACAGCATTTCAGAGCAACTCTTTCCTTCAACAGGCACTGTTTTCTCTCATTTCTGCCATATCATGTTTCTTTTTCCATATGATAATAAGCTTCAAAATGAGAAGAGCCACAAATTGTTTTAATTAAGTATATAAATCACACTTTACTTTTCATATGGGCACTCAATAAGTGCTGGCCTTAAATGATAATGACATCAGAATTGTTATCTACTGACTTGGATAGTAAACCAAAACCACGAAATAAAGCTAAACAGGCTCAGCTGTAACATTAAAGCCTGACCTTCACAGACTACTGAGGCTTTTTAACATTTTTAAATATATTCTATACTTTGTACTAATTTCCTTAAACATCATTCATCAGTTTAAAGAAACTCGTGCCAAATTTGGTTCACTTTTCAGCCTTAGGATCTGGGCTGATGGTTGGCAGACAAAATGTATGTAAGTGGCTGCATAAAGCTTTGTCTGGACAAAGGCAACATTAAAAATGAAATTAAAGCAACCCTTTCCTATCTTACAAATAACATTTCCTATCCATTAAATGAAACGATATATGTGAAAGCAATTTACACAACTATAAATCCCTACAGAAAGTAAACTATTCCTATGCTCTACCTTACAAAGTCCTAAGTACTTTACCTCTAGATAATTAAGATTTTCATTTCAACATAAAAGTCTGGTATATTTCCTTTGTTATGACTATTAGTAGGGTCTCTTACAAAAAATAAAGGCTAAAAATCCTACCACCCACACAACATTGCCTTATGCTTCCTTTTGGTCTTGTAATTTGTCTGTGACATTATTATTTCAACTTGTCCAATATGTAGACTTCAAATCCACATACCGGTATGAATCCCTTCAGGTTTAATTCAACACTATCCACAAGAATACATACCAATGATGGTTTTCACTAATTCAGTATGTGCCAGAATAAACTGCTTTAAAGAGTTGAAGACACATGTTTTACTGACTAAGACTCTTAATTAGTAAGGACACAGACCATTCTTACAAACTGAAATTGATTATTTCAACAAACTGATATTAATTATTTCAAACTGAGAAAATTTCATTCAGAAAATGGTATGCTAATTCACTAAGAGTACCAAGAAAAAGTATAAAAGTATTTATTATTTACATAAAAAGAAAAGCATAAAACTTTAAAATCCAATTATATTAATTAGCTTTATATATAATCATATTATCTATTATGTATATATTATGATCCATGAATAGAAATCTTACCATTTACAAGTAGATTAAGACACTGTGCAAAATAACAAATGTTGGTGAGGATGTGGAGAAAAGGGAACTCGTCCACACTGTTGGTGGAAAAGTAAATTGGTGCAGCCACTGTGCAAAACATTATGGAGGCTTTTCAAAAAACTAAAAATAGAACTACCATATGACCCAGCAGTTCCACTCCTGGGTATATATCTGGAAAAATGAAAACACTAATTTGAAAAGATATATGCAACCCAATGTTCATATCAGCATTATTTACAATTGCCAAGATATGGAAGCAACCTAAGTGGCCATCAACAGATGAATGCATAAAGAAGATGAGGTGTATATATATATACAATGGAATACTACTCAGCAGTTAAAAAAAAAAAAAGAATGAAATTTTGCAATTTGTAGTGACATGGATGGACTTGGAGGGCATTGTGTTCAGTGAAATAAGTCAGACAGAGAAAGACAAATACCGTATATCACTTATATGTGGAATCTAAAAATACAACAAACTAGTGACCATAATAAAAAAGAAGCAGACTCAAAGATATAAAGAACAAACCAGTGGTTACCAATGAAAAGAGGTGGGAGGAGGGCAAAAGTAGGGGTAAGAGATTAAGAAACACAAACTACCATGTATAAGACAAGCTACAAGGATATATTGTACAATACGGGGACTATAGCCAATATTTTATTATAATTATAAATGGAGTATAACCTTTAAAAATTTTGAGTCACTACATTGTACACCTGTAACTTACATAATATTGTACATCAACTATACTTCAAGATAAAAAGTCTAAAAGAAAAGACTGTAAAATGGTAAGCTGGATCTGCCCTATGTTATTCTAAAAACATATAAATATACATTATATATTATAAAACACAATTTTATTAAATTTAAAAGCAGATCTTAAAGGCCATAGAATAGAAATTATTTTATTGATTTATAACAGGGCAAGTTTTTATACTTTTTTAATTTATAGAAATTTGAAATGGTAAGAGTTGGATTTTAATGTTGAAATGCACTGCTATTTATTTAGTAAATAGCATCATACACTGAAAAATGATCATCTTGCTTTTTAAGCCCTGACTCAAAATTTTCTCTGCACCTTAACAGTGCCCAACTATTCCTTTGAAGAGAAGAAAATAATCTTGAAAATCTTTAGGAATTAAAATAAATGACTAGATAATATATATAGTTATCTAAGAAAGAAGTTATTCTGTCTTGGTTACCTCAAACTTTACTCTGCTTTATTAGTAATTATAATATTAGAAAGCATATCTCATTCAAGTTTCACATGTAGTAGTTAAATCATATTTGCTGACAGGGATGAATGAAGAGGAGGGTGCTACAGGAAAAGGAGAAAAAAACTGACAAATGCCCTCTATCTTCCTTTGCATATGACCTATCTTGATGACTATTCTATGTGTATTAAATACAAGAATTTCTGAAGCAGGTCAATTAGCAGGTTGATGATATTGTTCAGTCTTTCATTACAAAAATTTTTTCTCTGTTTATTTTTTCTACCAATTATTGAGATGTAAGTAAAGATTAGATGAAAACATAATGGCCTGACAATACCAGAAAGTGTCAGTATGGATATAGGAAAATACACAGCTGGCAAGAGGATGAAGTATTAAAATCACCATGAAGAACAGTTTGATAATATATAATAAATATGAGGATGTATATACCCACAAGCCAGAATATTACTGATAGGTAACTATCAAAGAGAAACTCTTGCACAAGTACACCTGAGAGTTACAAAAGGATGATCATTATTATATTGCTTGTAATTTCAAAAAGTTTTTTAAAAGGGAGAAAAATGAACATCCATCAACAGGAATAAACTGTATTATACTCAAACAAATACTGCAGGTTAAAGGGTGGACTAGAAGTGCAAGGGTCAACTTGGATAAATCTCATACAATAGGAATTTTTAAAAAGCAAGTCCTGGAGGGATTTGTGCAGTATGATTCCAGTTACGCAAATTTTTAAAATACAAAACAATTCTATATAAGTTTTTATGGATGCATACCTGCTTAATAAAATTATTAAAATATGGATAAAAATGTGTATACAAATTTGAGAATAGTGGTTACATCTGGAGACTCAGAAAAGGAATTGGTTGATGGGAGAAGACCATGAGGGCTTCAACATTATGAGCAAAATTTTAAAATAAAGATCCTTAGCAAAAATGGTAAAATATCAACATTTGTGAAATGTGGGTGTTAGCTGTATTAATCTCTGTGCTTCTCTATATACCTGAATAGTTTGTAATTGGGGATCTAGGTGTAGCTTTTAATGACTAAAAGATTAATGGAAAAATGGGCAAAGATAATAAGCGTGTAATTATAAAAGAAAGGCAAATTATGGAAACAAAAATTCATAAAATATGCTTGAATATTAATATTCACTATAGATAAGGATATGAGGAAAAGGGTACTCTTAGATACAGTTAGTGAGAGTGTAAAACTGGTGTCGCATTTTTGGAAGGTGATCTGGCAGAATATATTAAAATTTCAATACTGACAGTCCTGTGTTTCCTCTCACCTCAAAGATATTACCAGGAATATCTCTAGCAGATATACTCACATGAGCATGCAAAGATCTACGGAATTGATTGTATACTGTGAAATTATTGTTACTAGTGTTAGTGTAAAAATGGAACCAACCCCAAAGCTTAGCAATATTGGAATGTTTCTTAATGGCCACCACCAGGCACAACTGCAGCAAGAGCCACTTATAATGTAATCCATGTAAAAAGAATCCCAGAGAACTTTGCTGTGCACATGTCCAGCTTCATGTAGCTGACTTGATACCATGTGCCAGGCTCTTCTCTAGAGCAGCGGTTCTCAGTTGGGTGTGACTGTGCCTCCCACTCCAGAGAACGGGGGTGCAGAATTTGGCAATGTATGGATATGTTTTTGGCTGTCACGACTGGGTATCTAGTATGTAGAGGCCAAAGACACTGTTAAACATACTACATTACACAAAACAGCCCTCCACAATAAACAAATATCTACCCAAATGATGTTAGTGATGAGGTTGAGAAATCCTGCTCTAGAGGAACTTACTCACATTACTTCTCTGATCTTAACTACAACCACATAAAGTAGGAAATATTTTCCTTGTTTTACATGTGAAGAAACAGTGTCAGAGAGATTAAATATCATACCCAAAGTAACAAAGATAACAGATGGCAGAGCTGCTTGCCCTTAACCAAGAAGTTTATTAGCAGTCTAAATAAATTATGCTCAAATAATGTAAAAGGGTAGATTTATACAAATGACATATAATCATCTCCAGGCTACAGACTTGGAGAAGATATTTGTAATGAATATAGCTAATAAAATATTAGTACCCAAAATGAATAAATATCTCCTACCAGTCAATTAACAAGAAAAAATAGTTACAGAAGACATGCAATATGTAATCCCATTTATATTATATAAGCAAAATTAAGTACATGAAAATAGTAGAAATATTATTTATCTATGACATCATCAAAAAATTATAAAAATGGAATTTTCCTAACAGAATAGTGTTTTTATAAGTATTCATTTAGAAAAACTCAACACAAAAAAAACTGATGAAAAATGTGCCATGGTACACAGCATATGGTGATGGTGTGATCTTCATAAATGTGAATAAAAGGTTGGCAGTAACTGAGAAGGGACGGAGTAGATAGTAACGGACAGTTACAGGGATGTCATGAAGCCTCACTGGTAACACAAGAATTATAACAGTTCTTGATTCATAAGTGCTGTTGCAATGTAAGTAAGTGTTTAAAGCACTTAGCTGAAAATTTTCAAATACATCTGTGATATGATGGAACGTCTTTTTAGATCATCATGCTCACTGGGAACTGAGAAACCTATTTTCTGGTAGTTCCCTTAATTTTGAAAAAAATACATCCAAAAAATCCACATGAAATATCTTCTATTCTATGAAATATTTTGTTTTGTATTCTTTGAAATACGAAACAAAAGAAAAAAGGCAAGGGGATAATTCAAATTGACTCCTAAAAAAGGAGTCTGGTTAATTGAAAGCCCTTTGTTTCTTTCTGTGTACCTTGATAGATTTGATATAGAAAGTTTCTTGAGTGAAAGGGACAGTTAAACAGTCCTATATAACAAGGGGTAAAGGGTTCAGAACATCTGGAAACAATTCTGAAAGAAAAGAGGGAGGGAGAGCAGAGATGGATTGGGGAGAAAAGGGACTAGAAGGCTTGTGGTCCTCAAATGTATCTCTACTCCACAATGCCCTAAGCCCTCATCCGAATTCCCTAGAACCTAAAATGACTGGTGTGAATATATTTTTTGAGAAAACAGTGAAGCAGTTGAGTGTTCTATGCAGGCTGATGTGGAAGAAACGAAGGCAGCTCAAGCAGACAAAGTATCCAGGGAGGGAGCTCAGAAAGAATGCCCACTCTTCTTCCTATTCACTCCAAGCTCTAACAGAAGTCTTGAGTCAGGGCCTTAGACCCTCCCTGGCTGAGGAATACGAGGCTTCAAGGAATTTCCTGAAGATCTAAGGGACAGAAAGCCCTCAATAGCACCAGCATCATATTTATATATGTAGTGTTTATAAGTCCTTAGGAAAGATCTTGATGAAAACATCAAACAGTATCTGAAGTAACCTGTAACCTCTAGGGAACTGGGGGTCTTGGGGATTGAGGCCTCTCTCTTTATACACTTAATTCTGCATTTTTAATATTTTACAATAAATAATCATTAATTTTTGAATCTTAAAAGAACTGTTAAAGAAGACAATATGAAATGTAAGCTAAACAAGCTAAGACAAACTGAGGCTGTAACACCTGAAATGTATTGTCTAGGTTCAGAAAGGTAACAGTTTCACTCTAACTTCCACCAGACTACACCTGGACCACTACCCTCAGAAAGGTAGGGAATCATTAAAGACATCTGTGATGTTTACCTCTGTAGCATGAGTAGTAATCAGAAGGTGGTTAGGTTGTCATAGATGAAAGACTGCATGATGAGAAAGTAGAGTCTGTTGCTTTTGGTTTTTGGTTTTTCTGGGTTTTGTTTCTGTTTGTCTTACCTAGACTTTCATATAAATGGAATTAGAATTAAACAAATGTAGGGTTTTTTGTGTGTTCCGTTTCCATCATTTATCTATTTTCTGGAATGTACTAGTAGTTTTTCTTGCTGAGTACTATACTTCTGCATGAGTATAGCACACTTTCCAGGTAGGGGCTCTTGTGAATAAAGCCACTATGAACAATTTGAGTGCCTGAATGTAGACATTTGTTTTTACTTCTTGGATGTAGAATTGCTAGTTGAAATGGTAAGTACATTAAACTTCATATGAAAATGATAAAATGTTTTTCCAAAGTGATTTTACCATTTTGCATTAACTTCAGTGGCTTATGAGTTTTCACAGTTCCACATGTTTGCCAACCTTTAATATTGTCAATTATTTGAATTTTAGTCATTCTATTGGGTGTACGGTGGTACTTCACTGTGGATTAATGTGCATTTCCTTAATAACTAATAATATTAAGCATATTTTTCATGAGTTTATTCTCCATTTGAGTATCTTCTATAGTGAACCGTCTGCTCAGATACTTCGGCCATTTTTAATTGTGTTGTCTGACTTCTTACAATGAAGAGAGTTCTTTATATAGTCTAGAAAAAAGTGTTTTCTCAGATATATCTTTTGCAAACACTTCCTCTAACTCTGGGACTTTCATGTCACTTGAAAAGAAGGTTTTGATATTGCAGATGTCTAAATTATCAAAATTTTTTCTTTCAAGTTACAGCTTTGTGTCTTACCTAAAAACGTCTTCCTATATCAAAGTATTAAAGATTTTTTCCCTAATTTTTTTCCTAATGGTTTATGATCTAGTCAAGTTAATGTTTGTGACTAATGTGAGGTAGGTATCAACATTGTTTTCATATGGATATTTAATTTTTCTAGCACCATTTGTCAAAGATTAAAACTTCTCCATTGAATATGTTGGTAACTTTATTAAAAATCAATTAGCGAGAGAAGATAGCAGAAGAGTCAGACGCAGAGATCACCTTCCTCCCCAAATACATCATAAATACATCTACACGTGTAACTGCTTCTATAGAACACCCACTGAACTCTGGCAGAAGACCTCAGACCTTCCAAAAAGCAAGAAACTCCCCATGTACCTGAGTAGGGCAAAAGAAAAAAAAAACAAAAAAACACAGAGACAAAAAATGGGATGGAACCTGCACCAGTGGGAGGGAGCTGTGAAGGAGGAAAGGTTTCCACACACTAGAAGCCCCTTCACAGGCGGAGACTGCGGGTGGCGGAGGGGGAAGCTTCAGAGCCACGGAAGAGAGAGCAATAACAGGGGTGCAGAGGGCAAAGCGGAGAGATTCCCTTACAGAGGATAGATGCCGACCAGCACTCACCAGCCCGGGGCGGGCAGGGGCTGGGAGCTGAGGCTCGGGCTTTGGAGGTCGGATTCCAGGGAGAGGACTGGCGGTGTGAACACAGCCTGAAGGGGTTAGTGCACCACAGCTAGCCGGGAGGGAGTCTGGGAGAAGTCTGGAGCTGCCGAAGAGGCAAGAGACTTTTTCTTGTGTCTTTGTTCCCTGGTGCGCGCCATTTAAAGGAGCTCGAGAAATGGGCGCGAGCCGTGGCTATCAGCGTGGACCCCAGAGACGGGCATGAGATGCTAAGCCTGCTCCTTCCACCACCAAGAAGCCTGTGTGCGAGCACAGGTCACTCTCCACACCGCCCCTCCCGGGAGCCTGTGCAGCCCACCACTGCCAGGGTCCCAGGATCCAGGAACAATTTCCCTGGGAGAACGCACGGCACGCCTCAGGCAGGTGCAATGTCATGCCGGCCTCTGCCGCTGCAGGCTTGTCCCGCATCCGTACCCCTTCCTACCCTCGGCCTGAGTGAGCCAGAGCCCCCGAATCAGCTGCTCCTTTAACCCCATCCTGTCTGAGCAAAGAGAAGACGCCCTCAAGCGACCTACTCGCAGAGGCGGAGCCAAATCCAAAGATGAACCCCAGGAGCTGTGCGAACAAAGAAGAGAAAGGGAAATCTCTCCCAGCAGCCCCAGAAGCAGCGGATTAAAGCTCCACAGTCAACTTGTTGTATCCTGCATCTGTGGAATACCTGAATAAACAACGAATCAATCCAAATCGAGGAGGTAGACTTTGGGAGCAAGATATATTATTTTTTCCCCTTTTTCTCTTTTTGTGAGTGTTTATGTGTATGCTTCTGTGTGAGATTTTGTCTGTATAGCTTTGCTTTCACCACTTGTCCTAGGGGTCTGACCGTCCCATTTTGTTTTTTCTTTTTTTTTTTACTTTTTAAAATTTTGATTATTAATAATTATTTTTTATTTTAATAACTTTATTTTATCCTATTTTATTTTATTTCCTTCCTTTCTTCCTTACTTTGCTTCCTTCCTTCCTTCCTTTTCTTCCTTCCTTCCTTGCTTTATTCCTTCCTTTCTTTCTTTCTTTCATTTCTATTTTTTCTCCCTTTTATTCTGAGCCGTGTGGATTAAAGGCTCTTGGTGCTCCAGCCAGGTGTCAGGGCTGTGTCTCTGAGGTGCGAGAACCAACTTCAGGACACTGGTGAACAAGAGACCTCCCAGCTCCACGTAATATCAAATGGCGAAAATCTCCCAGAGATCTCCATCTCAACACCAAGACACAGCTTCACACAACGACCAGCAAGCTACAGTGCTGGACACCCTATGCCCAACAACTAGCAAGACAGGACCACAGCCCCATCCATTAGCAAACAGGCTGCCTAAAATCATAATACGGCTACAGACACCCCAAAACACAACACCAGACTAGGACCTGCCCACCAAAAGACAAGATCCAGCCTCATCCACCAGAACACAGGCACTAGTCCCCTCAACCAGGAAACATACTCAACCCACTGAACCAACCTTAGCCACTGGGGACACCGAAAACAATGGGAACTACGAACCTGCAGCCTGCGAAAAGGGGACCCCAAACACAATAAGATAAGCAAAATGAAAGACAGAAAAACACACAGCAGATGAAGAAGCAAGGTTAAAAACCCACCAGGCCTAACAAATGAAGAGGAAATAGGCAGTCTACCTGAAAAAGAATTCAGAATAATGATAGTAAAGATGATACAAAATCTTGGAAACAGAATAGAGAAAATGCAAAAAACATTTAACAATGACCTAAAAGAACTAAAGAGGAAGGAGGCAACGATGAACAACACAATAAAAGAAATAAAAAATACTCTAGATGGGATCAATAGCAGAATAACTGAGGCAGAAGAACGGATAAGCGACCTGGAAGATAAAATAGTGGAAATAACTACTGCAGAGCAGAATAAAGAAAAAAGAATGAAAAGAACTGAGGACAGTCTCAGAGACCTCTGGGACAACAATAAATGCACCAACATTCGAATTATAGGGGTCCCAGAAGAAGAAGAGAAAAAGAAAGGGACTGAGAAAATATTTGAAGAGATTATAGATGAAAACTTCCCTAATATGGGAAAGGAAATAGTTAATCAAGTCCAGGAAGCACAGAGAGTCCCATACAGGATAAATCCAACGAGAAACAAGCCAAGACACATATTAATCAAACTATCAAAAATTAAATACAAAGAAACATATTAAAAGCAGCAAGGGAAAAACAACAAATAACACACAGGGAATCCCCATAAGGTTAACAGCTGATCTTTCAGCAGAAACTCTGCAAGCCAGAAGGGAGTGGCAGGACATATTCAAGTGATGAAGGAGAAAAACCTACAACCCAGATTACTCTACCCAGCAAGGATCTCATTCAGATTTGATGGAGAAATTAAAACTTTTACAGACGAGGAAAAGCTGCAAGAGTTCAGCACCACCAAACCAGCTTTACAACAAATGCTAAAGGAACTTCTCTAGGCAAGAAACACAGGAGAAGGAAAAGACCTACAAGAACAAACCCAAAACAATTAAGTAAATGGTAATGGGAACACACATATTGATAATTACCTTAAATGTAAATGGATTAAATGTTCCCATCAAAAGACACAGACTGGCTGAATGGATACAAAAACAAGACCCATATATATACTGTTGACAAGAGACCCACTTCAGACCTAGGGACACATACAGACTGAAAGTGAGGGGATGGAAAAACATATTCCATACAAATGTAAATCAGAAGAGAGCTGGAGTAACAATTCTCATATCAGACAAAACAGACTTTAAAATAAAGACTATTACAAGGGACAAGGAAGGACACTACATAATGATCAAGGGATCAATCCATGAAGAAGATATAACAATTGTAAATATTTATGCACCCAACATAGGAGCACCTCAATGCATAAGGCAAATACTAACAGCCATAAAAGGAGAAATTGACAGTAAAACAATCCTAGTAGGGGACTTTAAAACCCCACTTTTACCAATGGACAGATCATCCAAAATGAAAATAAATAAGGAAATACAAGTTTTTTTTTTTGTTTTTGTTTTTGTTTTTTTGTGGTACGCAGGCCTCTCACTGTTGTGGCCTCTCCCGTTGCGGAGCACAGGCTCTGGACGCGCAGGCCCAGCGGCCATGGCTCACGGGCCCAGCTGCTCCGCGGCATGTGGGATCTTCCCGGACCGGGGCACGAACCCGTGTCCCCTGCATCGGCAGGCAGATTCTCAACCACTGCGCCACCAGGGAAGCCCGAAATACAAGTTTTAAATGATACATTAAACAAGATGGACTTAATTGATATTTATAGGACATTCCATCCAAAAACAACAGAAGACACATTCTTCTCAAGTGCTCATGGAACATTCTCCAAGATAGATCATATCTTGGGTCACAAATCTAGCCTTGGTAAATTTAAGAAAATTGAAATCATATCAAGTACCTTTTTCAACCACAATGCTATGAGACTAGTTATCAATTATAGGAAAAGATCTGTAAAAAATACAAACACATGGAGGCTAAACAATACACTACTTAATAACGAAGTGATCACTGAAGAAATCAAAGACTAAACCAAAAAATACCTAGAAACAAATGACAATGGAGACACGACAACCCAAAACCTATGGGATGCAGCAAAAGCAGTTCTAAGAGGGAAGTTTAGAGCAGTACAATCGTACCTTAAGAAACAGGAAACATCACGAATAAACAACCTAACCTTGTACCTAAAGCAATTAGAGAAAGAAGAACAAAAAACCCCCAAATTTAGCAGAAGGAAAGAAATCATAAAGATCAGATCAGAAATAGATGAAAAAGAAATGAAGGAAACGATAGCAAAGATCAATAAAACTAAAAGCTGGTTCTTTGAGAAGATAAACGAAATTGATAAACCATTAGCCAGACTCATCAAGAAAAAAAAAGGAGAAGACTCAAATCAATAGAATTAGAAATGAAAAAGGAGAAGTAACAATGGACACTGCAGAAATACAAAAGGTTATGTGAGATTACTACAAGCAAATGTATGCCAATAAAATGGACAACCTGGAAGAAATGGACAAATTCTTAGAAATGCACAAGCTGCCGAGACTGAACGAGGAAGAAATAGAAAAAATGAACAGACCAATCACAAGCACTGAAATTGAAACTGTGATTAAAAATCTTCCAACAAACAAAAGCCCAGGACCAGATGGCTTCACAGGCGAATTCTATCAAACATTTAGAGAAAAGCTAATACCTATCCTTCTCAAACTCTTCCAAAAGACAGCAGAGGGAGGAACACTCCCAAACTCATTCTATGAGGCCACCATCACCCTGATACCAAAACCAGACAAAGACGTCACAAAGAAAGAAAACTACAGGCCAATAGCACTGAGGAACAGAGGCAAAAATCCTCAACAAAATACTAGCAAACAGAATCCAACAGCGTATTAAAAGGATCATACACCATGATCAAGTGGGGTTTATCCCAGGAATGCAGTCTTCAATATATGCAAATCAAACAATGTGATACACCATATCAACAAACTGAAGAAGAAAAACCACATGATCATCTCAATAGATGCAGAAAAAGCTTTTGACAAAATTCAACACCCATTTATCATTAAAACCATCCAGAAAGTAGGCACAGAGGGAAATTACTGCATATAATAAAGGCCATGTATGACAAACCCAGAGCCAATATCATCCTCAATGGTGAAAAACTGAAACGATTTCCACTAAGAACAGGAACAAGACAAGGTTACCCACTCTCATCACTATTATTCAACATTGTTTTGGAAGTTGTAGCCACAGCAATCCGAGAAGGAAAAGAAATAAAAGGAATCCAAATAGGAAAAGATGAAGTAAAACTGTCACTGTTTGCAGATGACATGATACTATACATAGAGAATCCTAAAGATGCTACCAGAAAATTACTAGAGCTAATCAATGAATTTGGTAAAATAACCGGACAAAAAAATTAATGCACAGAAATCTCTGGCATTCTTATACACTAATGATGAAAAATCTGAGAGTGAAATTAAGAAAACACTCCCATTTACCATTGCAACAAAAAGAATAAAATATCTAGGAATAAACCTACGTAAGGAGACAAAAGACCTGTATGCAGAAAATTATAAGACACTGATGAAAGAAATTAAAGGCGATACAAATAGATGGAGAGATATACCATGTTCTTGGATTGGAAGAATCAACATTGTGAAAATGACTCTATTACCCAAAGCAATATACAGATTCAATGCAATCCCTATCAAATTACCACTGGCATTTTTTACAGAACTAGAACAAAAAATTTCACAATTTGTATGGAAACACAAAAGATCCCGAATAGCCAAAGCAATCTTGAGAAAGAAAAACGGAGCTGGAGGAATCAGGCTCCCTGACTTCAGACTATACTACAAAGCTACAGTAATCAAGACAGTATGGTACTGGCACAAAAACAGAAATATAGATCAATGGAACAGGATAGAAAGCCCAGAGATAAACCCACACACGTATGGTCACCTTATCTTTGATAAAGGAGGGAAGGATATAAAATGGAGAAAAGACAGCCTCTTCAATAAGTGGTGCTGGGAAAACTGGACAGGTACATGCAAAAGTATGAAATTAGAACACTCTCTAACACCATACACAAAAATAAACTCAAAATGAGTTAAAGACCTACATGTAAGGCCAGACACTATCAAACTCTTAGAGGAAAACACAGGCAGAACACTCTATGACATAAATCACAGCAAGATCCTTTTTGACCCACCTCCTAGAGAAATGGAAATCAAAACAAGAATAAATAAATGGGACCTAATGAAACTTAAAAGCTTTTGCACAGCAAAGGATACCATAAATAAGACCAAAAGACAACCCTCAGAATGGGAGAAATTGTTTGCAAATGAAGCAACTGACAAAGGATTAATATCCAAAATTTATAAGCAATTCATGCAGCTCAATAACAAAAAAAAACAACCCAATCCAAAAAAGGGCAGAAGAACTAAATAGACATTTCTCCAAAGATATACAGATTGCCAACAAACACATGAAAGAATGCTCAATATCATTAATCATTAGAGAAATGCAAATCAAAACTACAATGAGATATCATCTCACACCGGTCAGAATGGCCATGATCAAAAAATCTAGAAACAATAAATACTGGAGAGGGTGTGGAGAAAAGGGAACCCTCTTGCACTGCTAGTGGGAATGTAAACTGATACAGCCACTATGGAGAACAGTATGGAGGTTCCTTAAAAAACTACAAATAGAACTACCATATGACCCAGCAATCCCACTACTGGGCATATACCCTGCGAAAACCATAATTCAAAAAGAGTCATGTACCAAAATATTCATTGCAGCTCTATTTACAATAGCCAGGACATGGAAGCAACCTAAGTGTCCATCAACAGATGAATGGATAAAGAAAATGTAGCACATATATATACAATGGAATATTACTCAGTCATAAAAAGAAATGAAACTGAGTTATTTGTAGTGACGTGGATAAACCTGGAGTCTGTCATACAGAGTGAAGTAAGTCAGAATGAGAAAAACAAATACCGTATGCTAACACATATACATATGGAATCTAAGAAAATTAAAATGTCATGAAGAGATTAGTGGTAGGACTGGAATAAAACACAGACCTACTAGAGCATGGACCTGAGGATATGGGGAGGGGGAAGGGTAAGCTGTGACGAAGTGAGAGAGTGGCATGGACATATATAAACTACCAATTGTAAAAGAGATAGCTAGAGGGAAGCAGCCTCATAGTACAGGGAGATCAGCTCTGTGCTTTGTGACCACCTAGAGGGGTGGGATAGGGAGGGTGTGAGGGAGGGAGACACAAAAGGGAAGAGATATGGGAACATATGTATATGTATAACTGATTCACTTTGTTGTAAAGCAGAAACTAACACACCATTGGAAAACAGTTATACACCAATAAAGATGTTAAAAAAAAATTAAATAAATAAATAAATAATTAAAAATATATTATAAAGCCTCCTAAATCAAGATAGTATGGTACTGACATAGGAATAAACATATAGATTTTAAAAACAGCATTAATAGTACAAAAGTAAACTCATATTTATGGTTGACGTTTGACAAAAGTTCCATGGCATTTCATTAGGAATGGATGGTCTTTTCAGCAAAGGGGCTGAGAGAAAATTGCATATACATATGCAAAGAGATTAATTGAAACCCTTATCTCACACCATACACAAAAAAAATAACTCAAAGTACAGCACAGACCTAAATGTAATAACCAAAATTATGGAAGAAAACATAAGAGGAAGCTTATGTAACTTTGAGTTAGAGTTCTTCTTAGTTGCAACATCAAAAGCACATTCCATAAAAGGAAAAAATGAATTGGATTTTTTCAAAATCTATAAAAATTTTCTTTGAAAGATACCATCAGGAAAAGGAACAGAAACCTCTAGACTAGAAGGAAACATTAGCAAATCCTATGTCTGACAAAGTATTTACATCCAGAATATACAAAGAACCCTTAAAACTAAGTAGCAGAAAGACAAAAAAATTAATTTAAAATAGGCAAAAGATTTGAATAGACATGTCACCAAAGATAATATATGAATGGCTATAAAAAGGGACATGAAAAGATGCTCAACATAGTCATTAAGAAATGCAAATTCAAACCACAATGAAATACTGCAGCACAGCCACAGAAATAGTTTTAATCAAAAAGAGACAATATCAAGCGTTGATGAGGATGTAGAGAAACTGGAATCCTAATAAATTGCTGGTGGGAACATAAATTGGTGCAGTACTTTGTAAAAGAATTTGGCAGTTTCTTAAAATATTAAACATAAATTGACCATATCACCTAGCAATTCCACTCCTAGGTATCTACCCAAGAGGAATAAAAATATATATCTACACAATGACTTATACACAAATGTTTATATTAGAATTATTCATAACAGCAAAAAAGTGGAAACAATCCAAATGACCATCAACTGATGGATGAATAAACAATGACTTATTATTCAGCAAGAAAAAGAATGTACTATTGATACATGCTACTGCATGGACAAAACTCAAAAACATTACTCTAAGTTTTTTTTTTTTTTGCTTTACACGGGCCTCTCACTGTTGTGGCCTCTCCCGTTGTGGAGCACAGGCTCCTGACGCGCAGGGTCAGCGGCCATGGCTCACAGGGCCAGCCACTCCTTGGCATGTGGGATCTTCCCGGACTGGGGCACGAACCCATGTCCCCTGCAGCGGCAGGCAGACTCTCAACCACTGCGCCACCAGGGAAGCCCAATTTGTCACATTTTAAATAATGATTTACCCTAGAAAAATCAGCTTGACATATTCTTGAATCTATCTTACTAATGAGAAATAATTAGGTTCTACTTAGAAAAATTTCTACATAGGAATTTTCATCGTAAAATACCAGTTCAATGCCTTTTAAAACATTACTAATTAGAACCATCTATTTTGAAGTGACAAAATTCTAACTGGAGATCTACAGAGACAGAGGAATTATCCACGTTAGTAAACAAAATGGAGCACTTAAATTTTAAAAGACAGATATTTCCACAATGAATTACTCATACTTTGCTAAGTATGTGTATACATAATTGTTGTTTCCACAATAAATTACTCAGACTTTCTATTTTGTTGTAATAAACTGTTGAAGTTCTATTTATCTGTAAGCACACAACCAGACAACACTGTGAAGACCCTATGCTATCTATACATAAGTTCCTTTGTCAATAAATGCACTGCCTATCTACGAACTGGGCACACTAAAATATTTGCTGGTAATATAATACTTTTATAATGGAAATGTACCTGTCACATTTTAGTTGCTATTACGTGCATTCAAATCCAAATTATAATGGAGATAGACAATTTGCACTAATCAGATTAGCTGATATAATTATCTGCCTGGCCACTCCTCTTTAGCATGTTAATGTTTTTTGACTGTTAAACCCTAATGAGTTTTACAGGACTCTTTACAGCCAAATTCTTGCAATATGAATGAGTAGATAAACCCTGTTAGGTTATTTCTGCCATTTGAGATAGCTCACCATTTAATTCTCATGCGTCTCCAAAGTCCTCTTAACCTGACCACGCTGCTCTGCCATTCCAGTGTAGATAATGTCTCACAAAGAGTTTCTAATTTTCTCACTTATTTTCTAATATGCCTCTACAATGTACCTCAGTCTTCACTTAGCCATATCTAAACTTGGTGGTATGGTAGGCCCTTTACAATCTGAAGGTATGTTTCTTCCTTTATTTCTGATAAATTTTATTTTACTACAGTAACTATCATGAAACAGCTGGAGTAAGTCTCCTGCTATATTACCCATAAAACTGTTGATGACAACTTGAAATAATTCATCTCTATTTACTTCCAAATTCTAGAATGGGAAGCACATTTTGACTTTTGTATACTTTTTCAACTGAAGAGTAGGAAAACATTCAAACTGGCATTAAGGTCCCATTATATCGTCTCCCAACTAGTTCACATGTATAGCCTGTTGAATAATTGAAATTCATAAAATCCTTTCTAGCTCAATGGCATCTGAGTGGGTTCCTGGAAAGATATTAAAGGTAAGGACAGGAGGTATCCAAGTTTAGTATAGTTGGAGCTGAAAGACAGTATTAAAATTCACTCAAGACACATAGGATATGAAGTTTGATGGATGCAAATCCAGTCCTTAAAGATCCTGAGCTCCTGAGTTTTCGGAGCCACTAGAGTGACTGCCCTCAAATCTGAGCCTGCACAGGAATAACCTTGGATTGTTTTAAAATACACTTCTTAGTTTTGAGGCTCAATCTGGGATTCTCATTTTAAATGGAGATTCCCAGCTTCCACTACCTCACCCCCACTACCGTGATTTTGATACAGGTGTTTGCACACCAGACTTTAAAAAACAGGGCATCAGGAAGCATGATCCAAAAGCCGATGGTGTGGGTTCACTGCAGAAAGTGGTCATATATTTTAGGTGGAGCCAGGCAGAGGGAAGAGGAAAAATCTGGGGCGAAACAGCTTCATATGCTTGTGCAGGAAAAAAAAAAAATGTTTAGGTCTGATCATTTTAATTGGAAAGAAATACAAAGGCAAGAGCTGTTTAAATAATGCTGAAACTGGCTCATCAGCTCCATTCCCTGACCATCTGCATTAAACCCTAAACAGTTAATAATGTATTGCAAATATATGGATGTTAATTATGAAATGAAATCAGCTGGAAAAGGCAAATACTAAACTATATAATCCCCAAGGGCCTTCTTAACACCACCATGCAATAATTCTGTACGAATATCTGGGTAGCATTGAAATGGCTGAGTTCCCATTTTCTCACTTTTCTCAGTCCAGGGCTTGGCATTAGAATAAAGATGAGACGGAGACAAGATGATGTGCTCACTATGGCTGCACCCTAAGTGCACTCTGCATCAAATTATGGTCCTCACTTGGCTGTGGGAACCTTAAAATTCCCCTTCAGGAACACCCCCCACCCACCTCACCTCCCGCCACCAAATCATAATCCAAGGGTGACTACTGGTTCTCTCGGTGCTTTAAAATATGTCAATTATTTCCCTAACTCAATACACTTCCCATCTACCAGGAACCTGGAACTCCTCTGATTATTCTCTATTTTGCAAACACAAAGCTATAAAACCATCTAGGTAAAAATGTAATTGTAATTAAGCAGAAACCTTCAATTGTGCATGAACTCAATAAAAATGTGCTCTGTTTTAGTGCTGCATAAAAAATGTTTTAAGACTGCTGATACAGAATTTCCTGAATTTAAAAAGGTATAGTATTTTTATGTTTCACCTAATAAACTTCAAATAAGTATATATTAATATTAAATATTATTAAATAAACAAAATTTCTTCTCATAAAATTGGTCCATGCCTGAAGTCTCTCAGGACACTAAGACATAGATTAATACATGATTAAAGGGGTTATTAACTTTTAATGTATAATATTGCTTTTTCCATCAGCATGATGATTCTTTTTACTAGAATTCACTATATCACTTCCTTAAAAAAAGACTGGAGTATCTGCATATTGGCCACTCTAAGTACAGAAACTTCTTCCATGTGTCACTGTCAGCGAGAACATAGTCATCCATGCCATTCTAACTTTTAAACAGGAAAACCATGGATGGTTTAAGGAGATGTGCACTTAAAGTTGATAAGGAAACACTGAACACGTAACTAAATCGATCCGTGAAAAAGACAGGTAGGACAAGTTGAGGCAAAGAGAAGTTTCCTTAAAAACTGTAAGGACCTCGAAGCAAGAACTATTTACCCTTTTGTTCTCTGGGTATTCGGCACAGTATATAGATGTAACTAGCCCACTACTGATGAATTTTTAGAGTGCTCTGCTCTTGAAAACAATGCTGCGATGAATAGGCTTATATATAAATATTTTGCTCTTATGTGAATATTCCTCTAATATTGATACCTACAAGCCGAATTGCTGAAAAGCATGTTTAAAATTTAAATACATATCACCCAAGAGGCTCTACTCAATTTACTCCCCTACAATGTATAAGGTTAAGTGTTCCCCAAGCGTGCCCACCAGATATTATTAATCTGCACAATCTGTGCCAATCTATGAACCAAAAGTGATGATTGAGAAAAAATTTTCCCTAGTTTCCTAATACATTTGAAAAAATTGTGAATGTTTATTTGATATTTAGATTTCCTTTACAGCATATCCACAAGAATGTTAACAGTGCTTATCTATGGATGTTAAGATTACAGATGACTTATTTTATGTATTTTCTAAACTCTCTATACTCAGCTTGTATTATTTTGTTATTAACATTTATCTTTTTAAAATACTCATAGAAAGGGACTTCCTTGGTGGCATAGTGGTTAAGAATCTGCATGCCAATGCAGGGGACACGGGTTCAAGCCCTGGTCCGAGAAGATCCCACATGCCGTGAATCAACTAAGCCTGTGTACCACAACTACTGAGCCTGCACTCTAGAGCTCTTGAGCCACAACTACTGAAGCCCGTGCGCCTAGAGCCCGTGCTCCGCAACAAGAGAAGCCACCTCAATGAGAAGCCTGCTCACCGCAACTAGAGAAAGCCTGCGCACAGCAACAAACACCCAATGCAGCCAAAAAATAAATAAATAATATTCTCATAGAAAGAGAGCACTGGAATTAGAAATGAAAAAGACCAAACACCTAACAGAAAAATGAGAAGAAATGAAAAGAAAGTTTACAGGAAAGGAAATGAGAATAAAAATATGAAAAGATGGCCAGTCTCACCATTAATATCAAAAAATGTAAATTAAAACTACTTTGAGATAACATTTCTTGCCCATTAGATTTTACAAAGATCAAAATTTTTAATAATACCTATATTGGTGACAGCATAACTGAAAGACGTACTCTGTTTCTCTGCTGACCTGAGAGTGTAAAGTGGCATACCTCCATGGGGTACAATCAGGCAATATTGCCCCCAAATTACCAATACATTTGGCCCGTTGACAAGGGCATGACATAGGCAAAATGACATATCTACAGAGTCTTATTCATTTAGCACTGTTCATAACAGGAAAATGCTGGAATCTATTAAACGTACATCCACACCAAACTGATTAAGGAAATTATGCCACATTTTTACAATCAGATAAAATGGAAGTACCAAAACAGAAAGGGGATTCTTTTTATGTACTCATATGTGATAATCTCACACATCAGTGTGTGTGTGTGTCTGTGTGTGTAAATAATGTGGCTTTTAAAAGCTCTTAATGCATTTTATTTGTTTATGTGTCAATTACCTCTAGCTCACACCTAGAAACTAATAACCCTGGCCACCTCTAGGAAGGGACACTGAGCAATAACTGGGGAAAGGCTGCTGGAGGAAGATTTTCATTGCATAACTTTTTGGAGGTTCTGTGTGGTAAAGTCTGAGTCCTTGTAATTTTGAAAATTATTTTATTCTGCCTTTAGGTCTGAATGGTAATTTGGCTGAATCTAGGATTCAAAATCATATTTCATCAGAAATCTGAGGCTATCAACTCATGACCCCCTAGCATCTGGTATTACTGATTCAATCTCTAATATCAATCTGACACCCATTTTATTGTAGACACTCATTTTATCTTTCCTTTATTAAACACGTAGGATTTTCTCTTTATCTTTGATTTTCTAATAATCTGCCACAATGAGTCTAGGTTTGGGTCTCTCTTTCCTTATGCTACTCTCTGTTTAGTGGTTGGTCTTTCAGTCTGAAGGTGTGTGTCTTCCTTTACTTATGGGGCAAATTTGATTCTGATACAAAAAAAAATCTCTTTAACCTCTACCTAACCAACACTGGTTCCATCAACCAATTCATCTCAAGTCACTGAATTTAATAACAATCTCAACACCATCCAGAAAACATGATCACTGAGGCATGCAGTATGCCCAGTGCTCACTGAGCTTAGACCCCTCTCTTGTCTTGTTGCACACAATTACTTCCACCAGTCAGCCTGTATGTTCACCAAGAATCAGCTATATTTGCTTGAACATATGTTCACAACATTTTGTAATTACATAACTTAATCAAACCTAAATATTAATGCAAGTGAAATATGAGTGCAAAAGATGTCTTTGTTTCTATGAAAACTTTGGAAAAACTTGAGAAAGATTAAGTTGTTAAAAAAAAAAGTGCTGTAATTTTATTTGGGATGAAACAACTGTACAAGATTTGAAAGTTTTAAAAGTCCAGGATTCTACACATAAATTGCCTTGCATTTGTCTTTTAAATTGTATTCCAAATACAGAAACCTATATTGCAAATTGGTCTTGGTGCATCGTGAGTAAGGCTCACCTGGAGCACCAGTTATCTGACCTACACTCAAAGGCATAGTATCTGGCCTCACATCCAAAGCTTGGCTAATGAATGTATATTTTGGTGACGCATATTAGAATCAAATGTTTAGGGTTCATTTGCATGCATTTTAAAAACTCTCTCCTTTAACTTATTTTTTTAAATTAACTCTCATTAGAGAGATTTGGACCATCTAGATCTATGATTCATGGCTCACAACTTTTCTTTCGTATTTTGCATCCATTTGTCCTTTATGTTCTATTCTGGGACAATTTCTGGGTTTGCCTTCTAGGTCACAAATTTACTTACCAGTTCATCTATGGAGTTTTTAATTCTAATAATCATATAATGTGAGCTCCATTGTATCTAATCATTTTTTATAGGCAGCAGCTGTCCTGGTTTTTTCCATGAATATATAGCTACTCTTATTTTTCAGTTAAAGTATTCTATTTAATCTAGTAAGATTTTTGCTTCATGGTTTTAATCAACCAATTTGATGACTCTCTTTTATATGTTTTGTTTTCTTAACAGTGTGATATTCTTACGTGTCAGCTCATCTCTTTTTGTTGGTTTCCTACTCACCTATCTGTTGTGACCAGCTCTCCTCTAGTTATCTGGAGGGACAAGTGGGACCATCTAATGCATGCAGGAAGCCAATGGCTCAACTTTTGAGAGTGGAGACTCTATCCTCTGGTGTCACGCAGATGTCCGGGAAAGCTCTACCACTATTCTCTCCGCTCTTACCTAGGGACACACATTTGGCCTCTGTTACCTGGCACAACTGGACAGCAGACAAAACCAATAGTGCTGTTATTCAAGGGCCCCTTGTGCTCATGGCGCCCTCTTTCTCTGCAAGTGCAGTAGCACCTCTGCCATAGCTGCCTCCATTCACACATATTCTCTAATGTCTATATGTTTTCCATTAATCCAATCCAAACTGTTTGCAGTCTTTCAGAAGATACTCAAACTCTCTGATGTACTAATGACATTCTTTCAGAATACTGCTTTAGATTTATTTCGAATATCTATTCTGTCATTCCTAAGATTTGTCTTGAAAAAAGCAGCTGGATGTGTGACGTTAATCTGCAATCGTTTTTCATTTGGATGTTGATTCCACTCCTACTCCAGTTCTCCTAGGTATGTACTACCTTTTCCCTGTCCTCATACCCTCCTCTCCTATTTCCATACTGGTACTTGATAAAGTTCCTTGTCCAAAAGGGATGCCCCCAAATATTTAAGTGTTCAAAACTTCCCATGGTACCAAATACTTTGATTCACATAAGGGAGTAAACTGGAAAAAAAAAAAAACGGATTTACACAAGGCTGCAGATTTTTCCTCAAGAGCTAATCGGTATAACTACTATATAAAACTCTAAATTTATAAAACTCTAAGTTTAAGTGAGTCTTAGTAGTTACTCTTTATCATCCTGGAAAAGTAATCTAAATGTTACTGATAGCCAGTAATCATCAACCTAAAGAGAATCACAGGCAAGGAATGTACTGATCTAGTTTATCTTGGCCCAGTGCTTAGGTGTGCTTTTTTTTAAAAAGTGTTAATTTGAGCAAACATGATTGTTTCACTCTTTCGTGGAATTTAATTTGTTGCTTTTTGTACTTTAATATTTTTAGAGATTACTATTTAAAACAGAATAATGTACTATATGTGTAACATTTTATTCAGTGATTTTTACTGGGTGCCTACTAAAAACTAGATATCTTACCATGTTCTGGAAATGAAGAGATGAACAAGAGAGTATCATAGCACTTGGGACATTCCTACATCTGTATGTAACACAACTTACTTTATTTCCCTATTTATATCTGTGACTGGCAAGCCAGGTTGGGAACTCCTTGAAACATACCAAGGTTTTCTCATCTCCTTTCTGTGTTCTCTGTACCTACAAAATAAATGCCTTGCTCAAAGGAGTCGTTCAATAAATGCTTAATTATTTAATATTACTTATGTGCTCATTAGATCTCAATTATTTTTCAGTATTAGAGACTAATAAGGGAAAAGAGTAAGAACACTTCATACATTAATTGCTAGATATACAAATACAATTTGTGCATTTTACAAATAAGGGAAATAAGATCCAGAAAGATTAAGTACTTTGAAGAGGCAGCACCGGAACCTGTAACCAAAATCTCCATTCAATCACTTTTCCCTTCACAGCACAAGTTAGATTGATATCTGGAGAATGAATTGGCCAGTCTTAACAAATGTTCACCGCTTTGCAATACTTGATAAATGATTATCTATTTCCTTTGATAGAGACTTTTAGAACCTTTCAAATATGTAATAATTCAAAAGGTGTTGAGGAGTTCAGGCACAAGTGGGTAAAACTTGCTACTGAGAGAGGGGAAGGGAAGGTGTACTTTGTAATCTACTCTTTCCTGTGCAACTGACAGTCAGAAAGCTTTTACTAACTGAGAAGAAAAAACTGTTGCAAACTAAAGGAGTTGCATTTATAAAAAATGCACCTTGATATAAAGACATCATGATGCCTCACATTAGAATTACTGGATCACAAAATTTAAACAGAGAAAAACAAGAATGCAATCCTTCGATAATCAACAGTTAAACAGAAAAAGCCCGTACTCACGCAGACAAGGCTTTTGAGGTCTGATCTCACCAGTTTAGGATCACTTCCCCTTATTGCACCTTCTGGCCTCATCAGAAGAAACTTTTTTTTTAATTTCCTTGTTAGGCTCTGCATTTTCTCATCTCCGCTCAGTCTCTTCCTTCTATCTGTAACACTTCCAGCCCTTTCCTGGTTGGAGAAAGGCTCCCCATGCTTCAAATCCACTGAAACTCTGCCTTGGGAAGCCTTCCCCCACTCCCCAAGCGTGGTTTAACCTCAGGCATAACATTTGATTTAACATGCTGCTATGAAACTGTTTCATGACCACCTGTGTCGTATCTACTTGTATATGATGTTCTTTTAATCTGTGAGCCCCTAATGCAAGCTCTAGAATATATTTAGCATCCTACAAAATTTTCATTATATCACCCAATTTTAATTAAGCCATCAGATTCTCTCATTTTACTTATGAAAACTGGATCCCAGAGAGGAAAGGGACTTGTCAATCAGCAGGGAACAGGCCAATGTCAGAGCTCAGATAACAAATTATGCTTTCTCTTTCCTAATCCACCCTCATAAGGGAAAGGGCTGGCATGACAGAGTCTGGAGTAACAAACCCACCCTTCCTGGCTATTTGCCTAACTTTTTACTCAAAGTCTGACTGCTATACTGTATTGCTAGCAATGTCAGTTTTCAACAACAAAGACTTCCCAGTTCAGAACAGATACACATGCGGCTAATAAGGAAAGTGAGTAAAAGTCCAACGTGATAAACAGGGAGGTATGTCAAACTCCTATTCAGGATATGAAAAATTCTAACTTTGCTCCTTTAAGTATGGAGAGAAGGCATAGCTCATTTGGAAAATCTGACCAAAAGCCCACATTTCAACACAGTGAAATGCTTTATCCCCTATTGCTTCTACCGCACCAGGAACTTTCTATATGTAATTATTTAATCCCCGGCCAAAAACCGGTGGACAATGAAATCCCCACAAAATGTTTCCCCCAGTGAAGTGTTCAAATATCAGTTCCACAAAACACGTTTTTAAAAGCTTTTCATGTAATTTTTCCATGTCATTTTTTTTTCACTCATGGCTAAAAATGACCATATTTGAATATTCATCATTATGAGCATGTGGTAAAATACAGCCCTGTGCGGCATTTTACATCATTTGACTATGGGATCTCAGAATGGTATAGGTTAACATTTCCAGTTTCATTTTCTTTGGATTTTTAACCATCTTTTTCCATTTCATGGCTCTGGGTGCCTTTGATTGTGCTCATATTTTCTGCTGTCCATTACTATTGGATTTTTCTCCAAATGAGCATGTTGCTTTCAGACAAGTCCTTGTGGATTTCATCAATGGCTCACTTGGAATATCAAAATGAAGCCACAAATCACGTGCGTGTTTACAATATTTTGTGGGTTTTGCCTTAAACCAACAGTAAAG